>NW_027488404.1:0-152653 GCF_051014445.1 Colletes latitarsis
ATTAAATAATAAATTAAGATATAGTAAATTTTGATTATTATGTACAATTTTATTAGGAATTTATTTTTCATTATTACAATATTTAGAATATAATGAATCAAAATTTTGTATTAATGATAGAATTTTTGGATCTATTTTTTATTTATTAACAGGATTTCATGGAACACATGTAATTATTGGTATTTTATTTTTAATAACATGTTTATTTCGTATATCAATTAATCATTTTTCTAAAATTCATCATTTTCATTTTGAAGCTTCATCTTGATATTGACATTTTGTAGATATTATTTGATTATTTGTTTATATATTTATTTATTGATGAATATATTAAATTAATTAATATATATATATATAGTATAAAAATTATTACGATTAACTTCCAATTAAAAAATTTATTAATAATAATATATATAATTTTTAATTATATATTTATATTATTTATTATTATATTTATTTGTTTATTATTAACATTTATAAATTTATATTTTAAAATAAGGTATAAAAAAAATCGAGAAAAAATTTTACCAATTGAGTGTGGATTTGATCCTTTATCTAATAGACGATTACCATTTTCTAATAATTTTTTTTTAATTTCATTAATTTTTTTAATTTTTGATGTTGAAATTATATTAATTTTACCATTAATTTTTGTAATAAAAGAATTTATATCTTTAATTTCAATAATTATATTTATATATTTTTTATTAATATTAATTATTGGATTATTAATAGAATGATATTTAGGTTATTTAAATTGATTAAATTAATTTATTATATAGATTAATTTTAATAATCAAATTTTTAATTCGAAATTAAATGTAAATTTTTACTTTATATAATTTTTAATTTGGATATTAGTTAATATAATAACATTTAAATTGCATTTAAAAATTTAATAAATAAATTATTAATATCTAAATTTAATTGAAACCAAAAAATTAGAGGTAAATTATTGTTAATAATTTAATTGAATTAAATATTCCAATTAAAAATTATTAATTTTTATTATTTATAAATAAAATTAATTTATATTATTTTTATATTGAAAATATAATATTTTGTTTAAATTATATAAATTTGAAATATAATAATTTAAGCTTCTAACTTAAAAATTAATGATTATTCATTAATATTTCTATTTAAAAAATTTATTTATCTTAATATTTTCAATATTATACTTTTATATTTAAGCTATTTAAATAATTTATAAAATTCAAATAAATAATAATAATATAATAATATAAAAATTTATAATAACAATAAATTCTAACTTATTAAATATATATTTATTATTAAATATATTAAATATATATATTAATTTCAATATATATATACCTATAGATCTTTCAAATCATCCTTTTTCTATTAAAATTTCATATTTATATATAATATTAAATAAATTTTTATATCTATATTTAAATATATATATAGAAAAAAATATTGTTATAATAAAATTTATTAAATTTTTAAATAAATATATATTGAAATTATACATTAATAAACTAATTCAAAATCCATAAATATAAAAATTTAAAATTATTATTTTATCTAATATATATATATTAAATAAATATTTAATATAAATTAATTTAAATATATTATATCTAAAAAAAAAAGATAATATTAATAATATTATTATACAAAAAATTATTAATTTATTTTCTTTAAAATAAATTATAGGAATAAAATTATTATTAAAAAATATTAATCATAAAATTATTCGAATTCTATACCTAATTGTTAATATTATTGAAATAATAAAAATTAAATAAAAAATATAATTTAATTTTTTATTTATAAATATTTCAATAATTAAATCTTTTGAATAAAATCCAGATAAAAATGGAAATCCTATTAATATAATTAAACTTAAAATTATAATTAATCTTTTTATTGGTGTAATTATTAATATATTACCATATTTACGAATATCTTGATTATTATTTATTAAATGAATAAAATCTCCAGCACATAAAAATATTAATGATTTAAATAAAGCATGAATAATTATATGAAAAAATGCTAATTCATAATAATTAATACTTAAAGTTAATATTATTAAACCTAATTGTCTTAATGTTGATAAAGCAATAATTTTTTTTAAATCATATTCAAAATTAGCTATTAATCTTGCTATAAAAGTTGTTATTAAAGAAATGTATAATATATATATATTAATATTTATATTTATTATAAATAATTTATTATATCGAATTAATAAATATACACCTGCAGTAACTAATGTTGATGAATGAACTAATGAAGAAACTGGAGTAGGGGCTGTTATAGCAGCAGGTAATCATAAAGAAAAAGGTATTTGAGCACTTTTAGTTATAGCTGTTAAAATTAATATAAAATTTAATATATTGTTATAAAAATTATTATTATAAATTAATCCATTTCAAGATCCTAAATTTATAAATATACAAATTATTAATAATAATCTAACATCTCCAATTCGATTACATAAAATTGTTAAAAATCCTGAATTATATGAATTATAATTTTGATAAAAAATAATTAAACAATAAGAAATTAATCCTAAACCATCCCAACCTAATATAATTCTAAAAATATTTGGACTTAAAATTATTAAACATATTGAAATTACAAATAATATTACTAAATAAATAAATCGTTTAATAAAAATTTCTGATTTTATATATTCAATTCTATATAATATTACTATAGAAGAAATTAATATTACAATTCTTAAAAAAATTAATCTTATATAATCTAAAAAAATTAAAAATTCAATTTTTATTCTATTAAAATTTAATATTAATCATTCAATATATATATTAAATTTAAATATATAAAAATATATTCCTATAATTATTAATATAAAACTTAAAATTAATATAAATAAACTATAAATAATTATTAATAATATAATTTAAAGTATTTTTATACATCATTGAATCCACAATTCAATATTTTTATTTAAACTATTTAAATTGATTTTTAATTATATATATATTATATATTAATATATATATATATACATATATTAATATATATATATATATATTAATTTAAATTTAAATAAATATTTTTATTACAATTAAATTATATAAATAAATCTAAATTTAAAAATATAAAATTTAAAGGTAATCAATGTAAAATAATTACTAAAAATTCTAAAAACTTAAAATTCTTAATTTTTAAATAAAAATTTATTTTTCCATGATTTATATATCTAAATAAATATAAAGAATAAATAAATCTTAAAAATCTAATTAATATTAATATAAAAATTAATGAATTACATCAATTATATAAAATTATTATAGTAAAAATTTCTCTAATTAAATTTAATGATAAAGGAGCAGATATATTAGAAGAACATAATAAAAATCATAATAATGATATTTTTGAAGTAATATTAATAATACCTTTATTAATAATTATTAATCGACTATTTGTTTCTTTATAAAATAAATTTACTATATAAAATAATCCTGATGAACATAAACCATGAGAAATTATTGTTAAATAACATCTATATAAACTTAAATTTTTTAAAGTTATTAATCTACTAATTAAAATACTTATATGAACTACTGAAGAGTATGCAACTAAAATTTTTATATCAATTTGACGTAAACATAAAATTCTTAAAATAATACCTCCAGTTATACTAATAATTATAATATAAATTTTAATAAATATTAAATTATTGTAAAAAATTAAAATAAATCGTAATAATCCATATGTTCCTAATTTTAATATAATAGAAGCTAAAATTATTGAACAATATACAGGAGCTTCTACATGAGCTTTTAATAATCAATTATGTATACCAAAAATTGGAATTTTAACTAAAAAAGATAAAATTATAAATATAAATAGATAATTATTACAAATAAATAATTCTATTTCTATTATATTAAATATAATATAATTTTTATTTAAAATTATTAAAAATAAAAATAATAAAAGTGGTAAAGAAAAAAATAAAGTATAAAATATTAAATATATTCTCGCTAAAATTCGTATTTCACCTATTCCTCAATAAATAATTATTAAAAATATTAAAATTAATCTAACTTCAAAAAAAAAATAAAATATTAAAACATTATTAGATATAAAAAATAAAATTAAATTAATTAATAAAATTAATAAAAAATTAATAAATAAATTAAAATTAATTATTTTTAATCTTAATGATATAATAATAATACTAAAAATTCATAATCTTAAAATAATCATTATAAAAGAATAATTATTTAATCTAAAATTAAATCTATATTTATTTCATTCAATAAATAAATCATAATTTATAATTAATATAATTAATATTATATTAATTAAATTTCTTATTATAAATTTATATTTATAAAAATTATATATATAAATTAAAGCAAATGTATTAAATAAAATTATTATTACCATATTAAATTTAATTATTTTAATATTTTAATTATTATTACCATATTAAATTTATTATTCTAATATTTTGATTCCCATATTTATATATTAAATTAATAATTAAAGATAAACCTAATACTCTTTCACAAATAGAAAATACAATATAGAATAAAAATAATCATTCATCAAAATATATAATTTTTAAATAGATAGTTATTACAATATTTAATATAATTATAAATTCAATTCTAATTAAAATTATTAATAATGAATCTTTAAATTTAAAAATTAATACTACTCCTAAAAATATTATTAAATAAAAAAAGTGATAATTAAATAATATATCACCAATAAAATCATATTTTATATATTTATTTTGAATATTTAAAATTAAATTAAGTTTTATAGTTTATTTAAAACATTAATTTTGTAAATTAAAAAAAATAATATTTATTTAAAACAATCTTAATTTTCAAAAAAAAAAAGAATATTTTATCTTTAATTCCCAAAATTAATATTTTAAATAAACTATTTTTTGTTAATTTATAAATGATAATTTTAATTTTAAAATGATAATAATAATACCAAAAATAATAATTTTAATTAAATTAATTATTGTTTCAAATTTAATTATATTAATTAGATTTTCAATAATAAAAGTTAATTTACACCCATTAATATTTATAATAATTTTAGTTTTTTATATTATAAATATATTATTATTAATTAATTTAGATATAAATATAAATATATATAGTTATATAATTTTTATTTCAATAATTGGAGGATTAATAATTATATTTATATATTTTACTAGATTAATTAATAATTATAAGATAATTATATTTACTTATGAATATTATTCAATTTTATTAATATATATTATTATAATTTTAATTATAATTTATACATATTATAATTATATTTCAATTGATTTTATAATAAATAAAATTATATTTAAAAATATTAATTATTCAATTAAATTATTATATAAATTTCCTAATTGTATTTTTATTTTTATTTCAATTACTTATTTAATTTATTGTTTAAATTTAATTATAAAAATATCATTAATTAAATTTAAATCATTACGAAAAATTAAAAATTAATAATATAAAAAATATTATATTTAATTAATGAAAAATAAATTCATTAAATTATTTAAAGTTAATTCATTACTTAAAATTTTTAATAATTCATTAATTATTTTACCAACTCCATTAAATATTAATATTTTATGAAATTTTGGATCATTATTAGGATTATATTTAATAATTCAGATTATTTCAGGGTTATTATTATCATTACATTATTGTCCAAATATTAATTATGCTTTTGAAAGAGTTATTCATATTATAAAAGATGTTAATAAAGGTTGATTAATTCGTTTAATTCATATAAATGGAGCTTCAATATATTTTATTTGTATATATATACATATTGGACGAAATATCTATTATCATTCATTTAAATCAATTAATGTATGATTTATTGGAATTATAATTTTATTACTTTCTATAGCTACGGCTTTTTTAGGGTATGTATTACCATGAGGACAAATATCTTTTTGAGGTGCAACTGTAATTACAAATTTATTATCCGCATTACCATATATTGGGCAAGATATTGTTGAATGAATTTGAGGAGGATTTTCAATTAATAATGCAACATTAAATCGTTTTTATTCATTTCATTTTATTTTACCTTTAATTATTATATTTATAGTAATTTTACATTTATTTTATTTACATTTAAATGGATCAAATAACCCAATAGGTATAGATAGTAATATCTATAAAATTCCTTTTTATCCTTATTTTTTCATTAAAGATATTATAGGATTCATTTTAATTTTATATATTAATTTTATTATTGTTACACAAATTCCTTATTATTTAAGTGACCCAGATAATTTTATTATAGCAAATTCTATAATTACACCAGAACATATTAAACCAGAATGATATTTTTTATTTGCATATTCAATTTTACGAGCTATTCCAAATAAATTAGGAGGAGTATTAATGTTATTTATATCAATTTTAATTTTATATTTTTTACCAATTATTAATAATTATAATATTAAATCAAGTAAATTTTATCCAATTAATAAAATTATGTTTTGAATATTTGTTAATGTATTTATTTTATTAACTTGATTAGGTAGTCAATTAATTGAATATCCTTACACTAATTTAAGACAATTATTTTCATTATTATATTTCTCATATTTTTTATTAAATTCAATATTTAATAAATTTTGAGATAATATTATTATATTAAAATTTTAAATAAAATAAACATAAAATTTTAAGTTTATGAGCTTGAATTAAGCATATATTTTGAAAATATAAGATAGAATATTATAAACTTCTATAAACTTAAATTTTATAATAATAATTATATTTATATAATTATTAAATTACAAATTAAAAATTTATTTAATATTTTAATTTATAATATAATATTAGAAAATTGTTTAAATATAAAAATAAAAAATAAATATATTAAAGTTATAGGTAAAAAAGTTTTTCAACATAAATATATTAATTCATCATATCGAATACGAGGTAAAACTCCACGTATTCAAATAATTAATAATAAATGAAAATAATAAATTAATAAAAATTTAATTGAATATATATCAAATCCAAAAAATATAATACTTAAAATTATTCTTGCAAATCTAATTCTTAAATATTCAGCTATAAAAATTATAGTAAATTGTCTTCTAAAATATTCAGTATTAAATCCAGAAATTAATTCTGATTCACCTTCAATTAAATCAAATGGTGTACGATTTAATTCTATTAATATATTTAATATAAATATTAAATATAAAGGAAATAAAAGAATGCAAAATTTAATATATTTTTGAAAAATAATAAAATTGTAAAAAGATATATTTTCAGTTAATAATATTATAATTAATAATATTAAGAATAATCTAATTTCATAAGAAATAGATTGTGCAATAGATCGAATTGATCCTAACATAGAATAGTTAGAATTTGAAGATCATCCTATAATTATTATAGGAAAAACACTAAATCTTAAAATTCTTAATATAAATAAAATTGAAAAATTATTATTATATAAATTAAAATAAAAAGGTGTTACTAATCATAATATAAAAGATAAAATTAAAATTAATATAGGACAAAATATATATTGATAAAAATTTGAATTTTTTAAAATAAAAAATTCTTTAAATAATAATTTTATAGCATCATTAATTGGTTGAAATAATCCTATAAATCCAGATTTATTTGGACCTTTTCGATCTTGAATATAACCTAAAATTTTTCGTTCATATAATGTTAAAAATGCAACAGCTATTAAATTTATTAAAATTAATAAAAATAAATAAATTAAACTTATATATATATAATTTAATAAAGAATAAATTATTATTTATATAATAAATTATATTTATACTAAATTCTAAATTTAATTGCACTAATTTGCTAAAATAATTAATAAAAATATTTATTAATTAATAAAAAATTATTTTAAATATAGAGTCCTTTCGTACAAAAATATTTATTTTTATTAAAGATAGAAACCGATCTGGCTTACGCCGATCTGAACTCAAATCATGTAAGATTTTAAAAGTCGAACAGACTTAATTTTTAAACTACTGCATTTAAAATTTATCTTAATTCAACATCGAGGTTGTAATCATCTTTATTAATATGATCTTTCCAAAGATATTACACTGTTATCCCTAAGGTAATTTATCTATTAATTTTTAATAAAATTCATTTATTTAAACAATAATTATTGATTATTAATTATTTTAAAGTTTAATAAATTTAAATATCCTCCCAATAAAATATAATTTTATTAATATCAATTTAAAATATTAATATTAATAAAATTATATAAAATTCTATAGGGTCTTATCGTCCCTTAATATTATTTAAGCATTTTTACTTAAAATTAAAATTTAATTTTTATAATAAAGATAGTTTATATTTCATTAACTCTTTCATACAAGATTCCAATTAAAAACCTATTTATTATGCTACCTTTGTACAGTCAAAATACTGCAGCTATTTAAAATTTAATTCATTGAGCAGAATTGACTTTAAATTATTAACAAAAAGACATGTTTTTGATAAACAGGTGAATATAATTTTTGCTTAATTCCTATATTATATTTATAAATTAAATAAATATATTAATATAATAAAATTTACTAATTTTATCATTATAAATTAATTTAATTTAATTTTAATTAATTTTTTTTTATTAATTTATATTTTATTAATAAATCTTTAAATATTTAAATTTTATAAATTATTAAATTTTTTTTAATATTAACAAATTTTATGAATATAAATATATTTAAATAAATATTTTAAATAATAATTTTAAAATTAAAGTTTATCCCATAATTTTTTTATATTTAATAAATTTTATTTTATTATAAAATAAATTTTTATTAAATATATGAATTAAATTCATTTCAAAAAAAACTAGATATCAATAAAATCGAATAACGTATAATTTCTAAATAAATATTAATAATTAATTATTTTACATAAAAAATTATATTTATTTAGCTCTTTTATTTTCGAGAAATATATATATATATAATTATAATTAATAAACCCTGATACAAAAGGTACAAAAATAATTTTTTTTTTTATTTAAAATTATTTAAAACTTTTACAATACTTATTAATATAAAAAATTTATTTAAAATATTTACTTAAACAAATTTATATTTAAAATTACTTTAATTATTATTAAATTAAATTAAACTTTAAAATAATATATATATATATATATATTATATATATATTATATATATAAAATAAATATTTTTAGAATAAAAATTATTATTTAAATTTATTTAAAAATAAATTATTAATTAATTATTTACTCTTAAACTAAAAACATTTTCCAATACTTTTACTTTGTTACGACTTTTTCCAATTTTTATATGAAAATGACGGGCGATTTGTACATTAAATTTACAACTTTCAATAATTTTAATTTAAAATTATTTACTTTTAAATCCTTTTTAAAATTTATATTAAAATAAATTATCCTTAAATATAAATTTTATTGTAACTCATTAAATCTTAATTATTCTACATTTTGATTTGAATTATAATTTAAATTAAATTTAATAAAAATATTTTTATTAAAATTTTTAAAAACAACAATACATAAAAATTAAATTAAGTAAATCTTATCGTGGATCATCAAATTAATTCACAAGTTCCTCTAAAATATTATTTAACCGCCAAATATTTTAATTTTAATGATTAACATTTAATAATCAATTGCATAATTTCTTTTTTAATAATAGGGTATCTAATCCTAGTTTTTAATAAAATTTACAAAATAACTAAATTTAATAAATAAATTTAAAATTATATTATTATTTCACTAAAATTATAATTAATTATTTATTTAATTTTTTTTTATTAAATTTATTTAAAATTGTTATTATTAATTTATAGATGTAGTTTAACCGCAGATGCTGGCACTAAATTATCTTCTATTAATTTTTTTTCCCTAAATAAAATTTTCATTTATTTTTTAATTATAAAATTTAAATAATTTTTATAAATTTTATTTAAAAATTCATAATAAAAAAAAAATTTATATAAATATTAAAATAATTAATTAATAATAAAACTAAAATTAAATTTTTATTAAAACTTTTAATTTTTAATTAAATCTTTTCATCGTAATAGAAAAATTTTATAATAAACTAAAATTTTATCAATTGAATGATTTTAATTTCATTATTAAGTAAATTTTTTTATACATCCTAGTAATTTCACTATAATTTTACTATAACTCTGATAATTAAATATTCACTCAATTTCAATGATCAGATGAAATTGAATGATTTTAATTTCATTATTAAGTAAATTTTTTTATACATCCTAGTAATTTCACTATAATTTTACTATAACTCTGATAATTAAATATTCACTCAATTTCAATGATCAGATGAAATTGAATGATTTTAATTTCATTATTAAGTAAATTTTTTTATACATCCTAGTAATTTCACTATAATTTTACTATAACTCTGATAATTAAATATTCACTCAATTTCAATGATCAGATGAAATTGAATGATTTTAATTTCATTATTAAGTAAATTTTTTTATACATCCTAGTAATTTCACTATAATTTTACTATAACTCTGATAATTAAATATTCACTCAATTTCAATGATCAGATGAAATTGAATGATTTTAATTTCATTATTAAGTAAATTTTTTTATACATCCTAGTAATTTCACTATAATTTTACTATAACTCTGATAATTAAATATTCACTCAATTTCAATGATCAGATGAAATTGAATGATTTTAATTTCATTATTAAGTAAATTTTTTTATACATCCTAGTAATTTCACTATAATTTTACTATAACTCTGATAATTAAATATTCACTCAATTTCAATGATCAGATGAAATTGAATGATTTTAATTTCATTATTAAGTAAATTTTTTTATACATCCTAGTAATTTCACTATAATTTTACTATAACTCTGATAATTAAATATTCACTCAATTTCAATGATCAGATGAAATTGAATGATTTTAATTTCATTATTAAGTAAATTTTTTTATACATCCTAGTAATTTCACTATAATTTTACTATAACTCTGATAATTAAATATTCACTCAATTTCAATGATCAGATGAAATTGAATGATTTTAATTTCATTATTAAGTAAATTTTTTTATACATCCTAGTAATTTCACTATAATTTTACTATAACTCTGATAATTAAATATTCACTCAATTTCAATGATCAGATGAAATTGAATGATTTTAATTTCATTATTAAGTAAATTTTTTTATACATCCTAGTAATTTCACTATAATTTTACTATAACTCTGATAATTAAATATTCACTCAATTTCAATGATCAGATGAAATTGAATGATTTTAATTTCATTATTAAGTAAATTTTTTTATACATCCTAGTAATTTCACTATAATTTTACTATAACTCTGATAATTAAATATTCACTCAATTTCAATGATCAGATGAAATTGAATGATTTTAATTTCATTATTAAGTAAATTTTTTTATACATCCTAGTAATTTCACTATAATTTTACTATAACTCTGATAATTAAATATTCACTCAATTTCAATGATCAGATGAAATTGAATGATTTTAATTTCATTATTAAGTAAATTTTTTTATACATCCTAGTAATTTCACTATAATTTTACTATAACTCTGATAATTAAATATTCACTCAATTTCAATGATCAGATGAAATTGAATGATTTTAATTTCATTATTAAGTAAATTTTTTTATACATCCTAGTAATTTCACTATAATTTTACTATAACTCTGATAATTAAATATTCACTCAATTTCAATGATCAGATGAAATTGAATGATTTTAATTTCATTATTAAGTAAATTTTTTTATACATCCTAGTAATTTCACTATAATTTTACTATAACTCTGATAATTAAATATTCACTCAATTTCAATGATCAGATGAAATTGAATGATTTTAATTTCATTATTAAGTAAATTTTTTTATACATCCTAGTAATTTCACTATAATTTTACTATAACTCTGATAATTAAATATTCACTCAATTTCAATGATCAGATGAAATTGAATGATTTTAATTTCATTATTAAGTAAATTTTTTTATACATCCTAGTAATTTCACTATAATTTTACTATAACTCTGATAATTAAATATTCACTCAATTTCAATGATCAGATGAAATTGAATGATTTTAATTTCATTATTAAGTAAATTTTTTTATACATCCTAGTAATTTCATTATAATTTTACTATAACTCTGATAATTAAATATTCACTCAATTTCAATGATCAGATGAAATTGAATGATTTTAATTTCATTATTAAGTAAATTTTTTTATACATCCTAGTAATTTCACTATAATTTTACTATAACTCTGATAATTAAATATTCACTCAATTTCAATGATCAGATGAAATTGAATGATTTTAATTTCATTATTAAATAAATTTTTTTATACATCCTAGTAATTTCACTATAATTTTACTATAACTCTGATAATTAAATATTCACTCAATTTCAATGATCAGATGAAATTGAATGATTTTAATTTCATTATTAAGTAAATTTTTTTATACATCCTAGTAATTTCACTATAATTTTACTATAACTCTGATAATTAAATATTCACTCAATTTCAATGATCAGATGAAATTGAATGATTTTAATTTCATTATTAAATAAATTTTTTTATACATCCTAGTAATTTCACTATAATTTTACTATAACTCTGATAATTAAATATTCACTCAATTTCAATGATCAGATGAAATTGAATGATTTTAATTTCATTATTAAGTAAATTTTTTTATACATCCTAGTAATTTCACTATAATTTTACTATAACTCTGATAATTAAATATTCACTCAATTTCAATGATCAGATGAAATTGAATGATTTTAATTTCATTATTAAGTAAATTTTTTTATACATCCTAGTAATTTCACTATAATTTTACTATAACTCTGATAATTAAATATTCACTCAATTTCAATGATCAGATGAAATTGAATGATTTTAATTTCATTATTAAGTAAATTTTTTTATACATCCTAGTAATTTCACTATAATTTTACTATAACTCTGATAATTAAATATTCACTCAATTTCAATGATCAGATGAAATTGAATGATTTTAATTTCATTATTAAGTAAATTTTTTTATACATCCTAGTAATTTCACTATAATTTTACTATAACTCTGATAATTAAATATTCACTCAATTTCAATGATCAGATGAAATTGAATGATTTTAATTTCATTATTAAGTAAATTTTTTTATACATCCTAGTAATTTCACTATAATTTTACTATAACTCTGATAATTAAATATTCACTCAATTTCAATGATCAGATGAAATTGAATGATTTTAATTTCATTATTAAGTAAATTTTTTT
Organism: Colletes latitarsis; assembly: GCF_051014445.1. Taxonomy (NCBI): domain Eukaryota; kingdom Metazoa; phylum Arthropoda; class Insecta; order Hymenoptera; family Colletidae; genus Colletes; species Colletes latitarsis. The sequence continues at coordinate 13,345 of NW_027488404.1, forward strand.
ATACATCCTAGTAATTTCACTATAATTTTACTATAACTCTGATAATTAAATATTCACTCAATTTCAATGATCAGATGAAATTGAATGATTTTAATTTCATTATTAAGTAAATTTTTTTATACATCCTAGTAATTTCACTATAATTTTACTATAACTCTGATAATTAAATATTCACTCAATTTCAATGATCAGATGAAATTGAATGATTTTAATTTCATTATTAAGTAAATTTTTTTATACATCCTAGTAATTTCACTATAATTTTACTATAACTCTGATAATTAAATATTCACTCAATTTCAATGATCAGATGAAATTGAATGATTTTAATTTCATTATTAAGTAAATTTTTTTATACATCCTAGTAATTTCACTATAATTTTACTATAACTCTGATAATTAAATATTCACTCAATTTCAATGATCAGATGAAATTGAATGATTTTAATTTCATTATTAAGTAAATTTTTTTATACATCCTAGTAATTTCACTATAATTTTACTATAACTCTGATAATTAAATATTCACTCAATTTCAATGATCAGATGAAATTGAATGATTTTAATTTCATTATTAAGTAAATTTTTTTATACATCCTAGTAATTTCACTATAATTTTACTATAACTCTGATAATTAAATATTCACTCAATTTCAATGATCAGATGAAATTGAATGATTTTAATTTCATTATTAAGTAAATTTTTTTATACATCCTAGTAATTTCACTATAATTTTACTATAACTCTGATAATTAAATATTCACTCAATTTCAATGATCAGATGAAATTGAATGATTTTAATTTCATTATTAAGTAAATTTTTTTATACATCCTAGTAATTTCACTATAATTTTACTATAACTCTGATAATTAAATATTCACTCAATTTCAATGATCAGATGAAATTGAATGATTTTAATTTCATTATTAAGTAAATTTTTTTATACATCCTAGTAATTTCACTATAATTTTACTATAACTCTGATAATTAAATATTCACTCAATTTCAATGATCAGATGAAATTGAATGATTTTAATTTCATTATTAAGTAAATTTTTTTATACATCCTAGTAATTTCACTATAATTTTACTATAACTCTGATAATTAAATATTCACTCAATTTCAATGATCAGATGAAATTGAATGATTTTAATTTCATTATTAAGTAAATTTTTTTATACATCCTAGTAATTTCACTATAATTTTACTATAACTCTGATAATTAAATATTCACTCAATTTCAATGATCAGATGAAATTGAATGATTTTAATTTCATTATTAAGTAAATTTTTTTATACATCCTAGTAATTTCACTATAATTTTACTATAACTCTGATAATTAAATATTCACTCAATTTCAATGATCAGATGAAATTGAATGATTTTAATTTCATTATTAAGTAAATTTTTTTATACATCCTAGTAATTTCACTATAATTTTACTATAACTCTGATAATTAAATATTCACTCAATTTCAATGATCAGATGAAATTGAATGATTTTAATTTCATTATTAAGTAAATTTTTTTATACATCCTAGTAATTTCACTATAATTTTACTATAACTCTGATAATTAAATATTCACTCAATTTCAATGATCAGATGAAATTGAATGATTTTAATTTCATTATTAAGTAAATTTTTTTATACATCCTAGTAATTTCACTATAATTTTACTATAACTCTGATAATTAAATATTCACTCAATTTCAATGATCAGATGAAATTGAATGATTTTAATTTCATTATTAAGTAAATTTTTTTATACATCCTAGTAATTTCACTATAATTTTACTATAACTCTGATAATTAAATATTCACTCAATTTCAATGATCAGATGAAATTGAATGATTTTAATTTCATTATTAAGTAAATTTTTTTATACATCCTAGTAATTTCACTATAATTTTACTATAACTCTGATAATTAAATATTCACTCAATTTCAATGATCAGATGAAATTGAATGATTTTAATTTCATTATTAAGTAAATTTTTTTATACATCCTATAAATAAATTTTTTTATACATCCTAGTAATTTCTCTATAATTTTACTAATAACTCTGATAATTAAATCTGCACTCAATTTCAATATATGACAGTATTAATAAATTTTTTTATACATCCTAGTAATTTCACTATATTTACTATAACTCTGATAATTAAATATTCACTCAATTTCAATGATCAGATGAAATTGAATGATTTTAATTTCATTATTAAGTAAATTTTTTTATACATCCTAGTAATTTCACTATAATTTTACTATAACTCTGATAATTAAATATTCACTCAATTTCAATGATCAGATGAAATTGAATGATTTTAATTTCATTATTAAGTAAATTTTTTTATACATCCTAGTAATTTCACTATAATTTTACTATAACTCTGATAATTAAATATTCACTCAATTTCAATGATCAGATGAAATTGAATGATTTTAATTTCATTATTAAGTAAATTTTTTTATACATCCTAGTAATTTCACTATAATTTTACTATAACTCTGATAATTAAATATTCACTCAATTTCAATGATCAGATGAAATTGAATGATTTTAATTTCATTATTAAGTAAATTTTTTTATACATCCTAGTAATTTCACTATAATTTTACTATAACTCTGATAATTAAATATTCACTCAATTTCAATGATCAGATGAAATTGAATGATTTTAATTTCATTATTAAGTAAATTTTTTTATACATCCTAGTAATTTCACTATAATTTTACTATAACTCTGATAATTAAATATTCACTCAATTTCAATGATCAGATGAAATTGAATGATTTTAATTTCATTATTAAGTAAATTTTTTTATACATCCTAGTAATTTCACTATAATTTTACTATAACTCTGATAATTAAATATTCACTCAATTTCAATGATCAGATGAAATTGAATGATTTTAATTTCATTATTAAGTAAATTTTTTTATACATCCTAGTAATTTCACTATAATTTTACTATAACTCTGATAATTAAATATTCACTCAATTTCAATGATCAGATGAAATTGAATGATTTTAATTTCATTATTAAGTAAATTTTTTTATACATCCTAGTAATTTCACTATAATTTTACTATAACTCTGATAATTAAATATTCACTCAATTTCAATGATCAGATGAAATTGAATGATTTTAATTTCATTATTAAGTAAATTTTTTTATACATCCTAGTAATTTCACTATAATTTTACTATAACTCTGATAATTAAATATTCACTCAATTTCAATGATCAGATGAAATTGAATGATTTTAATTTCATTATTAAGTAAATTTTTTTATACATCCTAGTAATTTCACTATAATTTTACTATAACTCTGATAATTAAATATTCACTCAATTTCAATGATCAGATGAAATTGAATGATTTTAATTTCATTATTAAGTAAATTTTTTTATACATCCTAGTAATTTCACTATAATTTTACTATAACTCTGATAATTAAATATTCACTCAATTTCAATGATCAGATGAAATTGAATGATTTTAATTTCATTATTAAGTAAATTTTTTTATACATCCTAGTAATTTCACTATAATTTTACTATAACTCTGATAATTAAATATTCACTCAATTTCAATGATCAGATGAAATTGAATGATTTTAATTTCATTATTAAGTAAATTTTTTTATACATCCTAGTAATTTCACTATAATTTTACTATAACTCTGATAATTAAATATTCACTCAATTTCAATGATCAGATGAAATTGAATGATTTTAATTTCATTATTAAGTAAATTTTTTTATACATCCTAGTAATTTCACTATAATTTTACTATAACTCTGATAATTAAATATTCACTCAATTTCAATGATCAGATGAAATTGAATGATTTTAATTTCATTATTAAGTAAATTTTTTTATACATCCTAGTAATTTCACTATAATTTTACTATAACTCTGATAATTAAATATTCACTCAATTTCAATGATCAGATGAAATTGAATGATTTTAATTTCATTATTAAGTAAATTTTTTTATACATCCTAGTAATTTCACTATAATTTTACTATAACTCTGATAATTAAATATTCACTCAATTTCAATGATCAGATGAAATTGAATGATTTTAATTTCATTATTAAGTAAATTTTTTTATACATCCTAGTAATTTCACTATAATTTTACTATAACTCTGATAATTAAATATTCACTCAATTTCAATGATCAGATGAAATTGAATGATTTTAATTTCATTATTAAGTAAATTTTTTTATACATCCTAGTAATTTCACTATAATTTTACTATAACTCTGATAATTAAATATTCACTCAATTTCAATGATCAGATGAAATTGAATGATTTTAATTTCATTATTAAGTAAATTTTTTTATACATCCTAGTAATTTCACTATAATTTTACTATAACTCTGATAATTAAATATTCACTCAATTTCAATGATCAGATGAAATTGAATGATTTTAATTTCATTATTAAGTAAATTTTTTTATACATCCTAGTAATTTCACTATAATTTTACTATAACTCTGATAATTAAATATTCACTCAATTTCAATAAATCAAGACTTATTTATAATATAATTAAATTTTTATATATTACAATAAAAATTAAATTAATTAAAGAAAATAATCAAAATTTATTTATAATATAATTAAATTTTTATATATTACAATAAAAATTAAATTAATTAAAGAAAATAATCAAAATTTATTTTATAATATAATTAAATTTTTATATATCATAATAAAAATTAAATTAATTAAAGAAAATAATCAAAATTTATTTTATTTAAATAATAATTTTTATATAAACAATAATAATTAAATATATAAATATGTATTTATTATATTAAACTTTTTTTTTTTTTTTTTATATTAATAAATTTTTTAATATAAATAATTCAAATTATAAATTCATAAAATATATAATTTATATTTTATAATATAATTTATAATTTAATAATAATAAATTTAATATAATAAATATTTATTTATTAATAAATATTTAATCGATATATAAATATATAATTATTGTTATAAAAGAAAAAAAATAAATTATAGATTAATATACATATTATACATAATAAATATGTTAATCTATATATAATTATCTATAAATCTTGAGATCTACATACATCTATCAATATATACTAAGAGTCTAATTATATATAATTATCTATGGATTTATCGAATATATGATCTATATTATAAAATATAATCCACAATTTAATAACAATAGATTTAATATAATAAATATTTATCTATTAATAAATATTTAATCGATATATATATATATAATTATTGTTATGAAGAAAAAAAAATAAATTATAGATTAATATACATATTATACATAATAAATATGTTAATCTATATACAATTATCTATAAATCTTGAGATCTACATACATCTATCAATATATACTAAGAGTCTAATTATATATAATTATCTATGGATTTATCGAATATATGATCTATATTATAAAATATAATCCATAATTTAATAACAATAGATTTAATATAATAAATATTTATCTATTAATAAATATTTAATTGATATATATATATATAATTATTGTTATAAAGAAAAAAAAATAAATTATAGATTAATATACATATTATACATAATAAATATGTTAATCTATATATAATTATCTATAAATCTTGAGATCTACATACATCTATCAATATATACTAAGAGTCTAATTATATATAATTATCTATGGATTTATCGAATATATGATCTATATTATAAAATATAATCCACAATTTAATAACAATAGATTTAATATAATAAATATTTATCTATTAATAAATATTTAATCGATATATATATATATAATTATTGTTATAAAGAAAAAAAAATAAATTATAGATTAATATACATATTATACATAATAAATATGTTAATCTATATACAATTATCTATAAATCTTGAGATCTACATACATCTATCAATATATACTAAGAGTCTAATTATATATAATTATCTATGGATTTATCGAATATATGATCTATATTATAAAATATAATCCACAATTTAATAACAATAGATTTAATATAATAAATATTTATCTATTAATAAATATTTAATTGATATATATATATATAATTATTATTATAAAGAAAAAAAAATAAATTATAGATTAATATACATATTATACATAATAAATATGTTAATCTATATACAATTATCTATAAATCTTGAGAACTATATACATCTATCAATATATACTAAGAGTCTAATTATATATAATTATCTATGGATTTATCGAATATATGATCTATATTATAAAATATAATCCACAATTTAATAACAATAGATTTAATATAATAAATATTTATCTATTAATAAATATTTAATCGATATATATATATATAATTATTGTTATAAAGAAAAAAAAATAAATTATAGATTAATATACATATTATACATAATAAATATGTTAATCTATATACAATTATCTATAAATCTTGAGATCTACATACATCTATCAATATATACTAAGAGTCTAATTATATATAATTATCTATGGATTTATCGAATATATGATCTATATTATAAAATATAATCCACAATTTAATAACAATAGATTTAATATAATAAATATTTATCTATTAATAAATATTTAATTGATATATATATATATAATTATTATTATAAAGAAAAAAAAATAAATTATAGATTAATATACATATTATACATAATAAATATGTTAATCTATATACAATTATCTATAAATCTTGAGATCTACATACATCTATCAATATATACTAAGAGTCTAATTATATATAATTATCTATGGATTTATCGAATATATGATCTATATTATAAAATATAATCCACAATTTAATAACAATAGATTTAATATAATAAATATTTATCTATTAATAAATATTTAATCGATATATATATATATAATTATTGTTATAAAGAAAAAAAAATAAATTATAGATTAATATACATATTATACATAATAAATATGTTAATCTATATACAATTATCTATAAATCTTGAGATCTACATACATCTATCAATATATACTAAGAGTCTAATTATATATAATTATCTATGGATTTATCGAATATATGATCTATATTATAAAATATAATTCACAATTTAATAACAATAGATTTAATATAATAAATATTTATTTATTAATAAATATTTAATCGATATATATATATATAATTATTGTTATAAAGAAAAAAAATAAATTATAGATTAATATACATATTATACATAATAAATATGTTAATCTATATACAATTATCTATAAATCTTGAGATCTACATACATCTATCAATATATACTAAGAGTCTAATTATATATAATTATCTATGGATTTATCGAATATATAATATATATTATAAAATATAATCCATAATTTAATAATAATAAATTTAATACAATAAATATTTATTTATTAATAAACATTTAATTGATATATATATATATATATATACATATATATATAATTTATTTTATAATATAATATTATTTATATACATATATATATATATATATATATTTATTTATTTATTATATAATATTAATTATATATATATATATATATATGTATGTATATATATATATATATCAATTAAATATTTATTAATAAATAAATATTTATTGTATTAAATTTATTATTATTAAATTATGGATTATATTTTATAATATAGATCATATATTCGATAAATCCATAGATAATTATATATAATTAGACTCTTAGTATATATTGATAGATGTATGTAGATCTCAAGATTTATAGATAATTGTATATAGATTAACATATTTATTATGTATAATATGTATATTAATCTATAATTTATTTTTTTTTCTTTATAACAATAATTATATATATATATATCAATTAAATATTTATTAATAGATAAATATTTATTATATTAAATCTATTGTTATTAAATTATGGATTATATTTTATAATATAGATCATATATTCGATAAATCCATAGATAATTATATATAATTAGACTCTTAGTATATATTGATAGATGTATGTAGATCTCAAGATTTATAGATAATTGTATATAAATTAACATATTTATTATGTATAATATGTATATTAATCTATAATTTATTTTTTTTTCTTTATAACAATAATTATATATATATATATCGATTAAATATTTATTAATAAATAAATATTTATTATATTAAATCTATTGTTATTAAATTGTGGATTATATTTTATAATATAGATCATATATTCGATAAATCCATAGATAATTATATATAATTAGACTCTTAGTATATATTGATAGATGTATGTAGATCTCAAGATTTATAGATAATTGTATATAGATTAACATATTTATTATGTATAATATGTATATTAATCTATAATTTATTTTTTTTTCTTTATAACAATAATTATATATATATATATCGATTAAATATTTATTAATAGATAAATATTTATTATATTAAATCTATTGTTATTAAATTATGGATTATATTTTATAATATAGATCATATATTCGATAAATCCATAGATAATTATATATAATTAGACTCTTAGTATATATTGATAGATGTATGTAGATCTCAAGATTTATAGATAATTGTATATAGATTAACATATTTATTATGTATAATATGTATATTAATCTATAATTTATTTTTTTTTCTTTATAACAATAATTATATATATATATATCGATTAAATATTTATTAATAGATAAATATTTATTATATTAAATCTATTGTTATTAAATTGTGGATTATATTTTATAATATAAATCATATATTCGATAAATCCATAGATAATTATATATAATTAGACTCTTAGTATATATTGATAGATGTATGTAGATCTCAAGATTTATAGATAATTGTATATAAATTAATATATTTATTATGTATAATATGTATATTAATCTATAATTTATTTTTTTTTCTTTATAACAATAATTATATATATATATATCGATTAAATATTTATTAATAGATAAATATTTATTATATTAAATCTATTGTTATTAAATTGTGGATTATATTTTATAATATAGATCATATATTCGATAAATCCATAGATAATTATATATAATTAGACTCTTAGTATATATTGATAGATGTATGTAGATCTCAAGATTTATAGATAATTGTATATAGATTAACATATTTATTATGTATAATATGTATATTAATCTATAATTTATTTTTTTTTCTTTTATAATAATAATTATATATTTATATATCGATTAAATATTTATTAATAAATAAATATTTATTATATTAAATTTATTATTATTAAATTATAAATTATATTATAAAATATAAATTATATATTTTATGAATTTATAATTTGAATTATTTATATTAAAAAATTTATTAATATAAAAAAAAAAAAAAAAAGTTTAATATAATAAATACATATTTATATATTTAATTATTATTGTTTATATAAAAATTATTATTTAAATAAAATAAATTTTGATTATTTTCTTTAATTAATTTAATTTTTATTATGATATATAAAAATTTAATTATATTATAAAATAAATTTTGATTATTTTCTTTAATTAATTTAATTTTTATTGTAATATATAAAAATTTAATTATATTATAAATAAATTTTGATTATTTTCTTTAATTAATTTAATTTTTATTGTAATATATAAAAATTTAATTATATTATAAATAAGTCTTGATTTATTGAAATTGAGTGAATATTTAATTATCAGAGTTATAGTAAAATTATAGTGAAATTACTAGGATGTATAAAAAAATTTACTTAATAATGAAATTAAAATCATTCAATTTCATCTGATCATTGAAATTGAGTGAATATTTAATTACCAGAGTTATAGTAAAATTATAGTGAAATTATTAGGATGTATAAAAAAAATTTACTTAATAATGAAATTAAAATCATTCAATTTCATCTGATCATTGAAATTGAGTGAATATTTAATTATCAGAGTTATAGTAAAATTATAGTGAAATTACTAGGATGTATAAAAAAATTTACTTAATAATGAAATTAAAATCATTCAATTTCATCTGATCATTGAAATTGAGTGAATATTTAATTATCAGAGTTATAGTAAAATTATAGTGAAATTACTAGGATGTATAAAAAAATTTACTTAATAATGAAATTAAAATCATTCAATTTCATCTGATCATTGAAATTGAGTGAATATTTAATTATCAGAGTTATAGTAAAATTATAGTGAAATTACTAGGATGTATAAAAAAATTTACTTAATAATGAAATTAAAATCATTCAATTTCATCTGATCATTGAAATTGAGTGAATATTTAATTATCAGAGTTATAGTAAAATTATAGTGAAATTACTAGGATGTATAAAAAAATTTACTTAATAATGAAATTAAAATCATTCAATTTCATCTGATCATTGAAATTGAGTGAATATTTAATTATCAGAGTTATAGTAAAATTATAGTGAAATTACTAGGATGTATAAAAAAATTTACTTAATAATGAAATTAAAATCATTCAATTTCATCTGATCATTGAAATTGAGTGAATATTTAATTATCAGAGTTATAGTAAAATTATAGTGAAATTACTAGGATGTATAAAAAAATTTATTTAATAATGAAATTAAAATCATTCAATTTCATCTGATCATTGAAATTGAGTGAATATTTAATTATCAGAGTTATAGTAAAATTATAGTGAAATTACTAGGATGTATAAAAAAATTTATTTAATAATGAAATTAAAATCATTCAATTTCATCTGATCATTGAAATTGAGTGAATATTTAATTATCAGAGTTATAGTAAAATTATAGTGAAATTACTAGGATGTATAAAAAAATTTACTTAATAATGAAATTAAAATCATTCAATTTCATCTGATCATTGAAATTGAGTGAATATTTAATTATCAGAGTTATAGTAAAATTATAGTGAAATTACTAGGATGTATAAAAAAATTTACTTAATAATGAAATTAAAATCATTCAATTTCATCTGATCATTGAAATTGAGTGAATATTTAATTATCAGAGTTATAGTAAAATTATAGTGAAATTACTAGGATGTATAAAAAAATTTACTTAATAATGAAATTAAAATCATTCAATTTCATCTGATCATTGAAATTGAGTGAATATTTAATTATCAGAGTTATAGTAAAATTATAGTGAAATTACTAGGATGTATAAAAAAATTTACTTAATAATGAAATTAAAATCATTCAATTTCATCTGATCATTGAAATTGAGTGAATATTTAATTATCAGAGTTATAGTAAAATTATAGTGAAATTACTAGGATGTATAAAAAAATTTACTTAATAATGAAATTAAAATCATTCAATTTCATCTGATCATTGAAATTGAGTGAATATTTAATTATCAGAGTTATAGTAAAATTATAGTGAAATTACTAGGATGTATAAAAAAATTTACTTAATAATGAAATTAAAATCATTCAATTTCATCTGATCATTGAAATTGAGTGAATATTTAATTATCAGAGTTATAGTAAAATTATAGTGAAATTACTAGGATGTATAAAAAAATTTACTTAATAATGAAATTAAAATCATTCAATTTCATCTGATCATTGAAATTGAGTGAATATTTAATTATCAGAGTTATAGTAAAATTATAGTGAAATTACTAGGATGTATAAAAAAATTTACTTAATAATGAAATTAAAATCATTCAATTTCATCTGATCATTGAAATTGAGTGAATATTTAATTATCAGAGTTATAGTAAAATTATAGTGAAATTACTAGGATGTATAAAAAAATTTACTTAATAATGAAATTAAAATCATTCAATTTCATCTGATCATTGAAATTGAGTGAATATTTAATTATCAGAGTTATAGTAAAATTATAGTGAAATTACTAGGATGTATAAAAAAATTTACTTAATAATGAAATTAAAATCATTCAATTTCATCTGATCATTGAAATTGAGTGAATATTTAATTATCAGAGTTATAGTAAAATTATAGTGAAATTACTAGGATGTATAAAAAAATTTACTTAATAATGAAATTAAAATCATTCAATTTCATCTGATCATTGAAATTGAGTGAATATTTAATTATCAGAGTTATAGTAAAATTATAGTGAAATTACTAGGATGTATAAAAAAATTTACTTAATAATGAAATTAAAATCATTCAATTTCATCTGATCATTGAAATTGAGTGAATATTTAATTATCAGAGTTATAGTAAAATTATAGTGAAATTACTAGGATGTATAAAAAAATTTACTTAATAATGAAATTAAAATCATTCAATTTCATCTGATCATTGAAATTGAGTGAATATTTAATTATCAGAGTTATAGTAAAATTATAGTGAAATTACTAGGATGTATAAAAAAATTTACTTAATAATGAAATTAAAATCATTCAATTTCATCTGATCATTGAAATTGAGTGAATATTTAATTATCAGAGTTATAGTAAAATTATAGTGAAATTACTAGGATGTATAAAAAAATTTACTTAATAATGAAATTAAAATCATTCAATTTCATCTGATCATTGAAATTGAGTGAATATTTAATTATCAGAGTTATAGTAAAATTATAGTGAAATTACTAGGATGTATAAAAAAATTTACTTAATAATGAAATTAAAATCATTCAATTTCATCTGATCATTGAAATTGAGTGAATATTTAATTATCAGAGTTATAGTAAAATTATAGTGAAATTACTAGGATGTATAAAAAAATTTACTTAATAATGAAATTAAAATCATTCAATTTCATCTGATCATTGAAATTGAGTGAATATTTAATTATCAGAGTTATAGTAAAATTATAGTGAAATTACTAGGATGTATAAAAAAATTTACTTAATAATGAAATTAAAATCATTCAATTTCATCTGATCATTGAAATTGAGTGAATATTTAATTATCAGAGTTATAGTAAAATTATAGTGAAATTACTAGGATGTATAAAAAAATTTACTTAATAATGAAATTAAAATCATTCAATTTCATCTGATCATTGAAATTGAGTGAATATTTAATTATCAGAGTTATAGTAAAATTATAGTGAAATTACTAGGATGTATAAAAAAATTTACTTAATAATGAAATTAAAATCATTCAATTTCATCTGATCATTGAAATTGAGTGAATATTTAATTATCAGAGTTATAGTAAAATTATAGTGAAATTACTAGGATGTATAAAAAAATTTACTTAATAATGAAATTAAAATCATTCAATTTCATCTGATCATTGAAATTGAGTGAATATTTAATTATCAGAGTTATAGTAAAATTATAGTGAAATTACTAGGATGTATAAAAAAATTTACTTAATAATGAAATTAAAATCATTCAATTTCATCTGATCATTGAAATTGAGTGAATATTTAATTATCAGAGTTATAGTAAAATTATAGTGAAATTACTAGGATGTATAAAAAAATTTACTTAATAATGAAATTAAAATCATTCAATTTCATCTGATCATTGAAATTGAGTGAATATTTAATTATCAGAGTTATAGTAAAATTATAGTGAAATTACTAGGATGTATAAAAAAATTTACTTAATAATGAAATTAAAATCATTCAATTTCATCTGATCATTGAAATTGAGTGAATATTTAATTATCAGAGTTATAGTAAAATTATAGTGAAATTACTAGGATGTATAAAAAAATTTACTTAATAATGAAATTAAAATCATTCAATTTCATCTGATCATTGAAATTGAGTGAATATTTAATTATCAGAGTTATAGTAAAATTATAGTGAAATTACTAGGATGTATAAAAAAATTTACTTAATAATGAAATTAAAATCATTCAATTTCATCTGATCATTGAAATTGAGTGAATATTTAATTATCAGAGTTATAGTAAAATTATAGTGAAATTACTAGGATGTATAAAAAAATTTATTTAATAATGAAATTAAAATCATTCAATTTCATCTGATCATTGAAATTGAGTGAATATTTAATTATCAGAGTTATAGTAAAATTATAGTGAAATTACTAGGATGTATAAAAAAATTTACTTAATAATGAAATTAAAATCATTCAATTTCATCTGATCATTGAAATTGAGTGAATATTTAATTATCAGAGTTATAGTAAAATTATAGTGAAATTACTAGGATGTATAAAAAAATTTATTTAATAATGAAATTAAAATCATTCAATTTCATCTGATCATTGAAATTGAGTGAATATTTAATTATCAGAGTTATAGTAAAATTATAGTGAAATTACTAGGATGTATAAAAAAATTTACTTAATAATGAAATTAAAATCATTCAATTTCATCTGATCATTGAAATTGAGTGAATATTTAATTATCAGAGTTATAGTAAAATTATAGTGAAATTACTAGGATGTATAAAAAAATTTACTTAATAATGAAATTAAAATCATTCAATTTCATCTGATCATTGAAATTGAGTGAATATTTAATTATCAGAGTTATAGTAAAATTATAGTGAAATTACTAGGATGTATAAAAAAATTTACTTAATAATGAAATTAAAATCATTCAATTTCATCTGATCATTGAAATTGAGTGAATATTTAATTATCAGAGTTATAGTAAAATTATAGTGAAATTACTAGGATGTATAAAAAAATTTACTTAATAATGAAATTAAAATCATTCAATTTCATCTGATCATTGAAATTGAGTGAATATTTAATTATCAGAGTTATAGTAAAATTATAGTGAAATTACTAGGATGTATAAAAAAATTTATTTAATAATGAAATTAAAATCATTCAATTTCATCTGATCATTGAAATTGAGTGAATATTTAATTATCAGAGTTATAGTAAAATTATAGTGAAATTACTAGGATGTATAAAAAAATTTACTTAATAATGAAATTAAAATCATTCAATTTCATCTGATCATTGAAATTGAGTGAATATTTAATTATTAGAGTTATAGTAAAATTATAGTGAAATTACTAGGATGTATAAAAAAATTTACTTAATAATGAAATTAAAATCATTCAATTTCATCTGATCATTGAAATTGAGTGAATATTTAATTATCAGAGTTATAGTAAAATTATAGTGAAATTACTAGGATGTATAAAAAAATTTACTTAATAATGAAATTAAAATCATTCAATTTCATCTGATCATTGAAATTGAGTGAATATTTAATTATCAGAGTTATAGTAAAATTATAGTGAAATTACTAGGATGTATAAAAAAATTTATTTAATAATGAAATTAAAATCATTCAATTTCATCTGATCATTGAAATTGAGTGAATATTTAATTATCAGAGTTATAGTAAAATTATAGTGAAATTACTAGGATGTATAAAAAAATTTACTTAATAATGAAATTAAAATCATTCAATTTCATCTGATCATTGAAATTGAGTGAATATTTAATTATCAGAGTTATAGTAAAATTATAGTGAAATTACTAGGATGTATAAAAAAATTTACTTAATAATGAAATTAAAATCATTCAATTTCATCTGATCATTGAAATTGAGTGAATATTTAATTATCAGAGTTATAGTAAAATTATAGTGAAATTACTAGGATGTATAAAAAAATTTACTTAATAATGAAATTAAAATCATTCAATTTCATCTGATCATTGAAATTGAGTGAATATTTAATTATTAGAGTTATAGTAAAATTATAGTGAAATTACTAGGATGTATAAAAAAATTTACTTAATAATGAAATTAAAATCATTCAATTTCATCTGATCATTGAAATTGAGTGAATATTTAATTATCAGAGTTATAGTAAAATTATAGTGAAATTACTAGGATGTATAAAAAAATTTACTTAATAATGAAATTAAAATCATTCAATTTCATCTGATCATTGAAATTGAGTGAATATTTAATTATCAGAGTTATAGTAAAATTATAGTGAAATTACTAGGATGTATAAAAAAATTTACTTAATAATGAAATTAAAATCATTCAATTTCATCTGATCATTGAAATTGAGTGAATATTTAATTATCAGAGTTATAGTAAAATTATAGTGAAATTACTAGGATGTATAAAAAAATTTACTTAATAATGAAATTAAAATCATTCAATTTCATCTGATCATTGAAATTGAGTGAATATTTAATTATCAGAGTTATAGTAAAATTATAGTGAAATTACTAGGATGTATAAAAAAATTTACTTAATAATGAAATTAAAATTATTCAATTTCATCTGATCATTGAAATTGAGTGAATATTTAATTATCAGAGTTATAGTAAAATTATAGTGAAATTACTAGGATGTATAAAAAAATTTACTTAATAATGAAATTAAAATTATTTTTATTTATATATTTATTTATATAAATAAACTAAATAAATAAAGTTATTAGGTTCATACCCTAAATATAGATTTTGAATATCTTTTATATAATAAATAAAAAAATAATAAATATTATATAATTAATAATTATATAATTAATATATTTATTAATTTAATTAATTCTATAAAATTCAAAATTTTATGTGCTTAAACACTAAAATATAATTTTTAAAAATTTTAGTAATATGCCTGAAAAAGGAATATTTTGATGAAATATTTATATAAATTAAATTTTTATTATTATATTTTATTAAAAATTTAAATTAAAATTATTAATTATTAAATTAAATAAAAAATTTATTTAATTTTATATTAAAAAAACTTTAAAATATGATGTTAAATTAAAATTATTAATTCTTTTAATTTTTTTTTTAAGAATTGTATCTTTATTATTTAATAATTGTATTATTGTTTGAATATTAATAGAAATTGTAAGTTTTACTATAGTTTATATTTTAATTATTGAAAAGGATATAAATTCTGCAATTTTTTATTTTATAGTTTCTATAATTACTTCTTTATTATTATATTTTAGTATTATTATAAAAAATATTCTTAATTTAGAAGAAATAGATAATTTACATATTGCTGTTACTTATTTTATATTATATATAAAAATAGGTTTATATCCTGTAAATTTTTGATTTTTAATATCTTCAAAATATATAAATTGAATAAATTTATTTATTTTTTCTACTATTTTAAAAATTCAACCTATTTATTTAATACATTTAATATTAAAATTAGATGATCATATAATTGGATTTATTATTTTTAATTTATTATATTCTAGACTTTTAGTTTTAAATACTAATTCTTTAAAATACATTATAATTTATTCTTCATTAATTCATACATGTTTATTGTTATTTTTAATAATGATATCTATAAAATTATTTATTATTTATATAATTTTATACACTTTAATAACATTATTATTATTTCGATTATTAGGTATATTAAATATTGATAATAAATTTGATGTTTATGATTTAAACTTAAGTAAACCATTAAAAATATTAATAATATTTTTAATAATTATATATTCTAGATTTCCTCCAATATTAACATTTTTAATAAAATGGATATTATTAGAAAGTTTAATTATAAATCATGAAAATTTAATGGTTGTATTAATTCCTATATTAATTTCTAGAACTTTAATAACATGAACTTATTTAAATTTATTTTTATTTAATCATTATTTAAACTCAAAAATTAAATCTTATTCTTATAAGATTATAATTAATACAATTATTCCTAAATGATTACTATTAATTTTATTTATAATTATATTTATATGTATATTATATTTATATATTGAAATTTAATAAATTTTTAATTAAATTTTTAATATTTTTAAATTTGCAATTTAATAGTTTATTTTAACTTATAAAAATTTAATTAAAAATAAATAATAATTTTTAATATAGAAAGAATTTTTATCTTTATAAATAAATTTACAATTTACTTCTTTTTCAGACACAATATTATTTAAATTTATTAATTTTATGAATTATTATAATTTAATTTTAATATTAAATATAAATATAAAATTTTAAGTTAAAATAAACTATTAAATTTCAAATTTAAAAATATAATATAATTGTAAATTTTAATAAATATTTATTATATTTTTAAATGATTTTATTCAACAAATCATAAGAATATTGGGATACTATATTTTATTTTTGCTATATGAACTGGAATAATTGGTTCTTCATTAAGAATAATTATTCGTATGGAATTAAGTTCACCAGGTATATGAATTAATAATGATCAAATTTATAATTCTATTGTTACTTCTCATGCTTTTATTATAATTTTTTTTATAGTTATACCTTTTTTAATTGGGGGATTTGGAAATTGATTAATTCCATTAATAATTGGTGCACCAGATATAGCATTTCCACGAATAAATAATATAAGATTTTGATTATTACCCCCTTCATTAATTTTATTATTAATAAGTAGTATTTTATATAGAGGAAGAGGAACAGGATGAACTATTTATCCTCCATTATCTTCATTAATATATCATTCTTCTTTATCTGTTGATTTAACTATTTTTTCTTTACATATTGCAGGTATTTCATCTATTATAGGATCAATAAATTTTATTGTAACAATTTTAATAATAAAAAATTATAATTTAAATTATGATCAATTATCTTTATTTTCATGATCTGTTTTTATTACAACAATTTTATTATTATTATCTTTACCTGTATTAGCTGGTGCAATTACAATATTATTAACTGATCGTAATTTAAATACTTCATTTTTTGACCCTTCAGGTGGAGGAGATCCTGTACTTTATCAACATTTATTTTGATTTTTTGGTCATCCTGAAGTTTATATTTTAATTTTACCTGGATTTGGATTAATTTCACATATTATTTTTAATGAAAGTGGTAAAAAGGAAACATTTGGTAATATTGGAATAATTTATGCAATATTAGGGATTGGATTTTTAGGATTTATTGTATGAGCTCATCATATATTTACAGTTGGATTAGATGTTGATACACGAGCTTATTTTACTTCAGCAACTATAATTATTGCTATTCCTACTGGAATTAAAGTTTTTAGATGAATAGCAACATATTATGGATCTAAATTAATTATTAATCCTTCTATTTTATGATCAATAGGATTTATTTTTTTATTTACGATAGGAGGATTAACTGGAATTATATTATCTAATTCATCTATTGATATTATTTTACATGATACATATTATGTAGTAGCACATTTTCATTATGTATTATCTATAGGAGCAGTATTTTCTATTATTGCAAGATTTATTTATTGATATCCAATTTTTACTGGTTTAATTTTAAATAAAAAATGATTAATTATTCAATTTTTATTAATATTTATTGGAGTAAATTTAACTTTTTTTCCTCAACATTTTTTAGGATTAATAGGAATACCTCGACGATATTCTGATTATCCTGATTCATATTATTGTTGAAATTTATTATCTTCTTTAGGATCTTTAATTTCATTAAATAGATTAATTTTATTAATTTATATTATTATAGAAAGATTAATTGCTAAACGATTAATTATTTTTAAATTTTATCAATGTTCTTTAGAATGATTACAAAATTATCCTCCTTTAGATCATTCATTTAATGAATTACCTTTTATTATTAAAATTATATATAATAAAAAGAATAAATAAAATTTTATATATTATAAATAATTTTATAATTATAAAAAAAATTAAAAATATTTATTAATAATTAATATGGCAGATAAGTGCAATGAACTTAAGATTCTTAAATAAAAATTATAATTTTTTATTAATAATTTCACATTGAAAAATATTTTCTTTTCAAGATCCAAGTTCACCATTTTCTAATAATTTAAATTTATTTTATAATATTACTATAATTATAATAATTATAATTATTACATTTACATTATTAATTATATTAGATATTATAACTAATGAATTTATAAATCGATATTTGTTAAAGCATCATTTAATTGAAATTGTATGAACAATTTTACCTATATTAATTTTAATAATTATTGCTTTTCCTTCATTAAAAACATTATATTTTATTGATGAAATATGGAATCCTATTTTTTTTACAATTAAAGCTATTGGACATCAATGATATTGAAGTTATGAATATCCTGAATTTAAAAATTTTAATTTTGATTCTTATATAATTAAAGATTTAGATAAATTAGATTTATTTCGTTTATTAGATGTTGATAATCGATTAATTATCCCTTATAATATTCCTATTCGTTTATTAACTACATCATTAGATGTTATTCATTCTTGAACAATTCCATCATTAGGAATAAAAATAGATTCAATTCCAGGACGTATTAATCAAATAACTTTAATTTCAATACGATCAGGTTTATTTTTTGGACAATGTTCAGAAATTTGTGGAGCTAATCATAGATTTATACCAATTGTATTAGAAAGAACTAATTGTTCAAATTTTATGAATTGAATTAATATAAATAATTAATTATATATTATTATAAAAAATTAGTTAAATAATAATATTAAAATGTCATTTTAAAGTTATTGAATAATATATAATCAATATTTTTTTCATTAGGTGTCTGAAATGTAAGAATTGGTCTCTTAAACCAAATAATAGTATTTAACAATTACTTCTAATGAAAATTTTTTCATTCCACAAATAATACCAATAAATTGATTAAATTTGTATATTTATAGATTAATTATAATTTTTATTATTTTAATTATAATTTATTTTATAAATTATAATAAAATTATAAAAATTAAATTTTATAAGAAACATTTATTTATTTATATATATAAATGGTAACAAATTTATTTTCTATTTTTGATCCTTCAACAAATATATATATATCAATAAATTGAATTATAATTATAATAGTATTGATATTAATCCCATTAATATATTGAATTAAATTATCACGTTATCAAATAATATTTATATTATTAATTAATTTAATTTTTAATGAATTTAAATTATTAGTAATATTTAAATATATATCTAATATTATTATTTTTATTAGTTTAATAATAATAATTTTATTTATAAATTTATTAGGATTATTTCCTTATAATTTTACACCAACAAGTCATTTAAATATTAATTTATCTTTATCTTTAACTTTATGATTAAGATTTATATTATTTGGATGAAGTGTAAATTTAAATTATATATTAATTCATTTAGTTCCATTAAATACACCTATATTTTTAATAAATTTTATAGTATTAATTGAATTAATTAGAAATATTATTCGTCCATGAACATTATCTATTCGATTAACTGCTAATATATTAGCAGGTCATTTATTATTATCTTTAATAGGATCATCAATAAATAATTTAATATTATTATTTTTACCTTTAATTATTATTGTACAAAATATATTATTTATTTTAGAAATTTCAGTTTCTATAATTCAATCATATGTATTTTCAATTTTAAGTTTATTATATTTTAATGAATCTAATTAAAATTAAATATTAAAATGATAAATTCAAATCATCCTTTTCATTTAGTTACATTAAGACCATGACCTTTAATAACTTCTTTATCTTTAATAAATTTATTAATAAGAATATTAAATTGATTTATATTAAATAAATTATTTTTTATATTATTAAATATATTAATTTTAATAATAATAATATTTCAATGATGACGAGATATTATTCGGGAAAGAACTTATCAAGGATTTCATACATTAAAAGTAATAATAATAATAAAATTTAGAATAATTTTATTTATTATTTCAGAATTATTTTTTTTTATTTCAATATTTTGAACTTATTTCCATAGATGTATTTCACCTAATATTGAAATTGGTAATTTATGACCTCCTAAAAATATTTTAATATTTAATCCTTATGATATTCCATTATTAAATTCAATTATTTTAATTTCATCTGGATTTATAATTACTTTAAGTCATAATTTATTATTAAATAATAAATTAAGATATAGTAAATTTTGATTATTATGTACAATTTTATTAGGAATTTATTTTTCATTATTACAATATTTAGAATATAATGAATCAAAATTTTGTATTAATGATAGAATTTTTGGATCTATTTTTTATTTATTAACAGGATTTCATGGAACACATGTAATTATTGGTATTTTATTTTTAATAACATGTTTATTTCGTATATCAATTAATCATTTTTCTAAAATTCATCATTTTCATTTTGAAGCTTCATCTTGATATTGACATTTTGTAGATATTATTTGATTATTTGTTTATATATTTATTTATTGATGAATATATTAAATTAATTAATATATATATATATAGTATAAAAATTATTACGATTAACTTCCAATTAAAAAATTTATTAATAATAATATATATAATTTTTAATTATATATTTATATTATTTATTATTATATTTATTTGTTTATTATTAACATTTATAAATTTATATTTTAAAATAAGGTATAAAAAAAATCGAGAAAAAATTTTACCAATTGAGTGTGGATTTGATCCTTTATCTAATAGACGATTACCATTTTCTAATAATTTTTTTTTAATTTCATTAATTTTTTTAATTTTTGATGTTGAAATTATATTAATTTTACCATTAATTTTTGTAATAAAAGAATTTATATCTTTAATTTCAATAATTATATTTATATATTTTTTATTAATATTAATTATTGGATTATTAATAGAATGATATTTAGGTTATTTAAATTGATTAAATTAATTTATTATATAGATTAATTTTAATAATCAAATTTTTAATTCGAAATTAAATGTAAATTTTTACTTTATATAATTTTTAATTTGGATATTAGTTAATATAATAACATTTAAATTGCATTTAAAAATTTAATAAATAAATTATTAATATCTAAATTTAATTGAAACCAAAAAATTAGAGGTAAATTATTGTTAATAATTTAATTGAATTAAATATTCCAATTAAAAATTATTAATTTTTATTATTTATAAATAAAATTAATTTATATTATTTTTATATTGAAAATATAATATTTTGTTTAAATTATATAAATTTGAAATATAATAATTTAAGCTTCTAACTTAAAAATTAATGATTATTCATTAATATTTCTATTTAAAAAATTTATTTATCTTAATATTTTCAATATTATACTTTTATATTTAAGCTATTTAAATAATTTATAAAATTCAAATAAATAATAATAATATAATAATATAAAAATTTATAATAACAATAAATTCTAACTTATTAAATATATATTTATTATTAAATATATTAAATATATATATTAATTTCAATATATATATACCTATAGATCTTTCAAATCATCCTTTTTCTATTAAAATTTCATATTTATATATAATATTAAATAAATTTTTATATCTATATTTAAATATATATATAGAAAAAAATATTGTTATAATAAAATTTATTAAATTTTTAAATAAATATATATTGAAATTATACATTAATAAACTAATTCAAAATCCATAAATATAAAAATTTAAAATTATTATTTTATCTAATATATATATATTAAATAAATATTTAATATAAATTAATTTAAATATATTATATCTAAAAAAAAAAGATAATATTAATAATATTATTATACAAAAAATTATTAATTTATTTTCTTTAAAATAAATTATAGGAATAAAATTATTATTAAAAAATATTAATCATAAAATTATTCGAATTCTATACCTAATTGTTAATATTATTGAAATAATAAAAATTAAATAAAAAATATAATTTAATTTTTTATTTATAAATATTTCAATAATTAAATCTTTTGAATAAAATCCAGATAAAAATGGAAATCCTATTAATATAATTAAACTTAAAATTATAATTAATCTTTTTATTGGTGTAATTATTAATATATTACCATATTTACGAATATCTTGATTATTATTTATTAAATGAATAAAATCTCCAGCACATAAAAATATTAATGATTTAAATAAAGCATGAATAATTATATGAAAAAATGCTAATTCATAATAATTAATACTTAAAGTTAATATTATTAAACCTAATTGTCTTAATGTTGATAAAGCAATAATTTTTTTTAAATCATATTCAAAATTAGCTATTAATCTTGCTATAAAAGTTGTTATTAAAGAAATGTATAATATATATATATTAATATTTATATTTATTATAAATAATTTATTATATCGAATTAATAAATATACACCTGCAGTAACTAATGTTGATGAATGAACTAATGAAGAAACTGGAGTAGGGGCTGTTATAGCAGCAGGTAATCATAAAGAAAAAGGTATTTGAGCACTTTTAGTTATAGCTGTTAAAATTAATATAAAATTTAATATATTGTTATAAAAATTATTATTATAAATTAATCCATTTCAAGATCCTAAATTTATAAATATACAAATTATTAATAATAATCTAACATCTCCAATTCGATTACATAAAATTGTTAAAAATCCTGAATTA
The DNA here is from genome assembly GCF_051014445.1 of Colletes latitarsis. NCBI lineage: Eukaryota > Metazoa > Arthropoda > Insecta > Hymenoptera > Colletidae > Colletes > Colletes latitarsis. Next base: position 37,604 of record NW_027488404.1, read on the forward strand.
TATGAATTATAATTTTGATAAAAAATAATTAAACAATAAGAAATTAATCCTAAACCATCCCAACCTAATATAATTCTAAAAATATTTGGACTTAAAATTATTAAACATATTGAAATTACAAATAATATTACTAAATAAATAAATCGTTTAATAAAAATTTCTGATTTTATATATTCAATTCTATATAATATTACTATAGAAGAAATTAATATTACAATTCTTAAAAAAATTAATCTTATATAATCTAAAAAAATTAAAAATTCAATTTTTATTCTATTAAAATTTAATATTAATCATTCAATATATATATTAAATTTAAATATATAAAAATATATTCCTATAATTATTAATATAAAACTTAAAATTAATATAAATAAACTATAAATAATTATTAATAATATAATTTAAAGTATTTTTATACATCATTGAATCCACAATTCAATATTTTTATTTAAACTATTTAAATTGATTTTTAATTATATATATATTATATATTAATATATATATATATACATATATTAATATATATATATATATATTAATTTAAATTTAAATAAATATTTTTATTACAATTAAATTATATAAATAAATCTAAATTTAAAAATATAAAATTTAAAGGTAATCAATGTAAAATAATTACTAAAAATTCTAAAAACTTAAAATTCTTAATTTTTAAATAAAAATTTATTTTTCCATGATTTATATATCTAAATAAATATAAAGAATAAATAAATCTTAAAAATCTAATTAATATTAATATAAAAATTAATGAATTACATCAATTATATAAAATTATTATAGTAAAAATTTCTCTAATTAAATTTAATGATAAAGGAGCAGATATATTAGAAGAACATAATAAAAATCATAATAATGATATTTTTGAAGTAATATTAATAATACCTTTATTAATAATTATTAATCGACTATTTGTTTCTTTATAAAATAAATTTACTATATAAAATAATCCTGATGAACATAAACCATGAGAAATTATTGTTAAATAACATCTATATAAACTTAAATTTTTTAAAGTTATTAATCTACTAATTAAAATACTTATATGAACTACTGAAGAGTATGCAACTAAAATTTTTATATCAATTTGACGTAAACATAAAATTCTTAAAATAATACCTCCAGTTATACTAATAATTATAATATAAATTTTAATAAATATTAAATTATTGTAAAAAATTAAAATAAATCGTAATAATCCATATGTTCCTAATTTTAATATAATAGAAGCTAAAATTATTGAACAATATACAGGAGCTTCTACATGAGCTTTTAATAATCAATTATGTATACCAAAAATTGGAATTTTAACTAAAAAAGATAAAATTATAAATATAAATAGATAATTATTACAAATAAATAATTCTATTTCTATTATATTAAATATAATATAATTTTTATTTAAAATTATTAAAAATAAAAATAATAAAAGTGGTAAAGAAAAAAATAAAGTATAAAATATTAAATATATTCTCGCTAAAATTCGTATTTCACCTATTCCTCAATAAATAATTATTAAAAATATTAAAATTAATCTAACTTCAAAAAAAAAATAAAATATTAAAACATTATTAGATATAAAAAATAAAATTAAATTAATTAATAAAATTAATAAAAAATTAATAAATAAATTAAAATTAATTATTTTTAATCTTAATGATATAATAATAATACTAAAAATTCATAATCTTAAAATAATCATTATAAAAGAATAATTATTTAATCTAAAATTAAATCTATATTTATTTCATTCAATAAATAAATCATAATTTATAATTAATATAATTAATATTATATTAATTAAATTTCTTATTATAAATTTATATTTATAAAAATTATATATATAAATTAAAGCAAATGTATTAAATAAAATTATTATTACCATATTAAATTTAATTATTTTAATATTTTAATTATTATTACCATATTAAATTTATTATTCTAATATTTTGATTCCCATATTTATATATTAAATTAATAATTAAAGATAAACCTAATACTCTTTCACAAATAGAAAATACAATATAGAATAAAAATAATCATTCATCAAAATATATAATTTTTAAATAGATAGTTATTACAATATTTAATATAATTATAAATTCAATTCTAATTAAAATTATTAATAATGAATCTTTAAATTTAAAAATTAATACTACTCCTAAAAATATTATTAAATAAAAAAAGTGATAATTAAATAATATATCACCAATAAAATCATATTTTATATATTTATTTTGAATATTTAAAATTAAATTAAGTTTTATAGTTTATTTAAAACATTAATTTTGTAAATTAAAAAAAATAATATTTATTTAAAACAATCTTAATTTTCAAAAAAAAAAAGAATATTTTATCTTTAATTCCCAAAATTAATATTTTAAATAAACTATTTTTTGTTAATTTATAAATGATAATTTTAATTTTAAAATGATAATAATAATACCAAAAATAATAATTTTAATTAAATTAATTATTGTTTCAAATTTAATTATATTAATTAGATTTTCAATAATAAAAGTTAATTTACACCCATTAATATTTATAATAATTTTAGTTTTTTATATTATAAATATATTATTATTAATTAATTTAGATATAAATATAAATATATATAGTTATATAATTTTTATTTCAATAATTGGAGGATTAATAATTATATTTATATATTTTACTAGATTAATTAATAATTATAAGATAATTATATTTACTTATGAATATTATTCAATTTTATTAATATATATTATTATAATTTTAATTATAATTTATACATATTATAATTATATTTCAATTGATTTTATAATAAATAAAATTATATTTAAAAATATTAATTATTCAATTAAATTATTATATAAATTTCCTAATTGTATTTTTATTTTTATTTCAATTACTTATTTAATTTATTGTTTAAATTTAATTATAAAAATATCATTAATTAAATTTAAATCATTACGAAAAATTAAAAATTAATAATATAAAAAATATTATATTTAATTAATGAAAAATAAATTCATTAAATTATTTAAAGTTAATTCATTACTTAAAATTTTTAATAATTCATTAATTATTTTACCAACTCCATTAAATATTAATATTTTATGAAATTTTGGATCATTATTAGGATTATATTTAATAATTCAGATTATTTCAGGGTTATTATTATCATTACATTATTGTCCAAATATTAATTATGCTTTTGAAAGAGTTATTCATATTATAAAAGATGTTAATAAAGGTTGATTAATTCGTTTAATTCATATAAATGGAGCTTCAATATATTTTATTTGTATATATATACATATTGGACGAAATATCTATTATCATTCATTTAAATCAATTAATGTATGATTTATTGGAATTATAATTTTATTACTTTCTATAGCTACGGCTTTTTTAGGGTATGTATTACCATGAGGACAAATATCTTTTTGAGGTGCAACTGTAATTACAAATTTATTATCCGCATTACCATATATTGGGCAAGATATTGTTGAATGAATTTGAGGAGGATTTTCAATTAATAATGCAACATTAAATCGTTTTTATTCATTTCATTTTATTTTACCTTTAATTATTATATTTATAGTAATTTTACATTTATTTTATTTACATTTAAATGGATCAAATAACCCAATAGGTATAGATAGTAATATCTATAAAATTCCTTTTTATCCTTATTTTTTCATTAAAGATATTATAGGATTCATTTTAATTTTATATATTAATTTTATTATTGTTACACAAATTCCTTATTATTTAAGTGACCCAGATAATTTTATTATAGCAAATTCTATAATTACACCAGAACATATTAAACCAGAATGATATTTTTTATTTGCATATTCAATTTTACGAGCTATTCCAAATAAATTAGGAGGAGTATTAATGTTATTTATATCAATTTTAATTTTATATTTTTTACCAATTATTAATAATTATAATATTAAATCAAGTAAATTTTATCCAATTAATAAAATTATGTTTTGAATATTTGTTAATGTATTTATTTTATTAACTTGATTAGGTAGTCAATTAATTGAATATCCTTACACTAATTTAAGACAATTATTTTCATTATTATATTTCTCATATTTTTTATTAAATTCAATATTTAATAAATTTTGAGATAATATTATTATATTAAAATTTTAAATAAAATAAACATAAAATTTTAAGTTTATGAGCTTGAATTAAGCATATATTTTGAAAATATAAGATAGAATATTATAAACTTCTATAAACTTAAATTTTATAATAATAATTATATTTATATAATTATTAAATTACAAATTAAAAATTTATTTAATATTTTAATTTATAATATAATATTAGAAAATTGTTTAAATATAAAAATAAAAAATAAATATATTAAAGTTATAGGTAAAAAAGTTTTTCAACATAAATATATTAATTCATCATATCGAATACGAGGTAAAACTCCACGTATTCAAATAATTAATAATAAATGAAAATAATAAATTAATAAAAATTTAATTGAATATATATCAAATCCAAAAAATATAATACTTAAAATTATTCTTGCAAATCTAATTCTTAAATATTCAGCTATAAAAATTATAGTAAATTGTCTTCTAAAATATTCAGTATTAAATCCAGAAATTAATTCTGATTCACCTTCAATTAAATCAAATGGTGTACGATTTAATTCTATTAATATATTTAATATAAATATTAAATATAAAGGAAATAAAAGAATGCAAAATTTAATATATTTTTGAAAAATAATAAAATTGTAAAAAGATATATTTTCAGTTAATAATATTATAATTAATAATATTAAGAATAATCTAATTTCATAAGAAATAGATTGTGCAATAGATCGAATTGATCCTAACATAGAATAGTTAGAATTTGAAGATCATCCTATAATTATTATAGGAAAAACACTAAATCTTAAAATTCTTAATATAAATAAAATTGAAAAATTATTATTATATAAATTAAAATAAAAAGGTGTTACTAATCATAATATAAAAGATAAAATTAAAATTAATATAGGACAAAATATATATTGATAAAAATTTGAATTTTTTAAAATAAAAAATTCTTTAAATAATAATTTTATAGCATCATTAATTGGTTGAAATAATCCTATAAATCCAGATTTATTTGGACCTTTTCGATCTTGAATATAACCTAAAATTTTTCGTTCATATAATGTTAAAAATGCAACAGCTATTAAATTTATTAAAATTAATAAAAATAAATAAATTAAACTTATATATATATAATTTAATAAAGAATAAATTATTATTTATATAATAAATTATATTTATACTAAATTCTAAATTTAATTGCACTAATTTGCTAAAATAATTAATAAAAATATTTATTAATTAATAAAAAATTATTTTAAATATAGAGTCCTTTCGTACAAAAATATTTATTTTTATTAAAGATAGAAACCGATCTGGCTTACGCCGATCTGAACTCAAATCATGTAAGATTTTAAAAGTCGAACAGACTTAATTTTTAAACTACTGCATTTAAAATTTATCTTAATTCAACATCGAGGTTGTAATCATCTTTATTAATATGATCTTTCCAAAGATATTACACTGTTATCCCTAAGGTAATTTATCTATTAATTTTTAATAAAATTCATTTATTTAAACAATAATTATTGATTATTAATTATTTTAAAGTTTAATAAATTTAAATATCCTCCCAATAAAATATAATTTTATTAATATCAATTTAAAATATTAATATTAATAAAATTATATAAAATTCTATAGGGTCTTATCGTCCCTTAATATTATTTAAGCATTTTTACTTAAAATTAAAATTTAATTTTTATAATAAAGATAGTTTATATTTCATTAACTCTTTCATACAAGATTCCAATTAAAAACCTATTTATTATGCTACCTTTGTACAGTCAAAATACTGCAGCTATTTAAAATTTAATTCATTGAGCAGAATTGACTTTAAATTATTAACAAAAAGACATGTTTTTGATAAACAGGTGAATATAATTTTTGCTTAATTCCTATATTATATTTATAAATTAAATAAATATATTAATATAATAAAATTTACTAATTTTATCATTATAAATTAATTTAATTTAATTTTAATTAATTTTTTTTTATTAATTTATATTTTATTAATAAATCTTTAAATATTTAAATTTTATAAATTATTAAATTTTTTTTAATATTAACAAATTTTATGAATATAAATATATTTAAATAAATATTTTAAATAATAATTTTAAAATTAAAGTTTATCCCATAATTTTTTTATATTTAATAAATTTTATTTTATTATAAAATAAATTTTTATTAAATATATGAATTAAATTCATTTCAAAAAAAACTAGATATCAATAAAATCGAATAACGTATAATTTCTAAATAAATATTAATAATTAATTATTTTACATAAAAAATTATATTTATTTAGCTCTTTTATTTTCGAGAAATATATATATATATAATTATAATTAATAAACCCTGATACAAAAGGTACAAAAATAATTTTTTTTTTTATTTAAAATTATTTAAAACTTTTACAATACTTATTAATATAAAAAATTTATTTAAAATATTTACTTAAACAAATTTATATTTAAAATTACTTTAATTATTATTAAATTAAATTAAACTTTAAAATAATATATATATATATATATATTATATATATATTATATATATAAAATAAATATTTTTAGAATAAAAATTATTATTTAAATTTATTTAAAAATAAATTATTAATTAATTATTTACTCTTAAACTAAAAACATTTTCCAATACTTTTACTTTGTTACGACTTTTTCCAATTTTTATATGAAAATGACGGGCGATTTGTACATTAAATTTACAACTTTCAATAATTTTAATTTAAAATTATTTACTTTTAAATCCTTTTTAAAATTTATATTAAAATAAATTATCCTTAAATATAAATTTTATTGTAACTCATTAAATCTTAATTATTCTACATTTTGATTTGAATTATAATTTAAATTAAATTTAATAAAAATATTTTTATTAAAATTTTTAAAAACAACAATACATAAAAATTAAATTAAGTAAATCTTATCGTGGATCATCAAATTAATTCACAAGTTCCTCTAAAATATTATTTAACCGCCAAATATTTTAATTTTAATGATTAACATTTAATAATCAATTGCATAATTTCTTTTTTAATAATAGGGTATCTAATCCTAGTTTTTAATAAAATTTACAAAATAACTAAATTTAATAAATAAATTTAAAATTATATTATTATTTCACTAAAATTATAATTAATTATTTATTTAATTTTTTTTTATTAAATTTATTTAAAATTGTTATTATTAATTTATAGATGTAGTTTAACCGCAGATGCTGGCACTAAATTATCTTCTATTAATTTTTTTTCCCTAAATAAAATTTTCATTTATTTTTTAATTATAAAATTTAAATAATTTTTATAAATTTTATTTAAAAATTCATAATAAAAAAAAAATTTATATAAATATTAAAATAATTAATTAATAATAAAACTAAAATTAAATTTTTATTAAAACTTTTAATTTTTAATTAAATCTTTTCATCGTAATAGAAAAATTTTATAATAAACTAAAATTTTATCAATTGAATGATTTTAATTTCATTATTAAGTAAATTTTTTTATACATCCTAGTAATTTCACTATAATTTTACTATAACTCTGATAATTAAATATTCACTCAATTTCAATGATCAGATGAAATTGAATGATTTTAATTTCATTATTAAGTAAATTTTTTTATACATCCTAGTAATTTCACTATAATTTTACTATAACTCTGATAATTAAATATTCACTCAATTTCAATGATCAGATGAAATTGAATGATTTTAATTTCATTATTAAGTAAATTTTTTTATACATCCTAGTAATTTCACTATAATTTTACTATAACTCTGATAATTAAATATTCACTCAATTTCAATGATCAGATGAAATTGAATGATTTTAATTTCATTATTAAGTAAATTTTTTTATACATCCTAGTAATTTCACTATAATTTTACTATAACTCTGATAATTAAATATTCACTCAATTTCAATGATCAGATGAAATTGAATGATTTTAATTTCATTATTAAGTAAATTTTTTTATACATCCTAGTAATTTCACTATAATTTTACTATAACTCTGATAATTAAATATTCACTCAATTTCAATGATCAGATGAAATTGAATGATTTTAATTTCATTATTAAGTAAATTTTTTTATACATCCTAGTAATTTCACTATAATTTTACTATAACTCTGATAATTAAATATTCACTCAATTTCAATGATCAGATGAAATTGAATGATTTTAATTTCATTATTAAGTAAATTTTTTTATACATCCTAGTAATTTCACTATAATTTTACTATAACTCTGATAATTAAATATTCACTCAATTTCAATGATCAGATGAAATTGAATGATTTTAATTTCATTATTAAGTAAATTTTTTTATACATCCTAGTAATTTCACTATAATTTTACTATAACTCTGATAATTAAATATTCACTCAATTTCAATGATCAGATGAAATTGAATGATTTTAATTTCATTATTAAGTAAATTTTTTTATACATCCTAGTAATTTCACTATAATTTTACTATAACTCTGATAATTAAATATTCACTCAATTTCAATGATCAGATGAAATTGAATGATTTTAATTTCATTATTAAGTAAATTTTTTTATACATCCTAGTAATTTCACTATAATTTTACTATAACTCTGATAATTAAATATTCACTCAATTTCAATGATCAGATGAAATTGAATGATTTTAATTTCATTATTAAGTAAATTTTTTTATACATCCTAGTAATTTCACTATAATTTTACTATAACTCTGATAATTAAATATTCACTCAATTTCAATGATCAGATGAAATTGAATGATTTTAATTTCATTATTAAGTAAATTTTTTTATACATCCTAGTAATTTCACTATAATTTTACTATAACTCTGATAATTAAATATTCACTCAATTTCAATGATCAGATGAAATTGAATGATTTTAATTTCATTATTAAGTAAATTTTTTTATACATCCTAGTAATTTCACTATAATTTTACTATAACTCTGATAATTAAATATTCACTCAATTTCAATGATCAGATGAAATTGAATGATTTTAATTTCATTATTAAGTAAATTTTTTTATACATCCTAGTAATTTCACTATAATTTTACTATAACTCTGATAATTAAATATTCACTCAATTTCAATGATCAGATGAAATTGAATGATTTTAATTTCATTATTAAGTAAATTTTTTTATACATCCTAGTAATTTCACTATAATTTTACTATAACTCTGATAATTAAATATTCACTCAATTTCAATGATCAGATGAAATTGAATGATTTTAATTTCATTATTAAGTAAATTTTTTTATACATCCTAGTAATTTCACTATAATTTTACTATAACTCTGATAATTAAATATTCACTCAATTTCAATGATCAGATGAAATTGAATGATTTTAATTTCATTATTAAGTAAATTTTTTTATACATCCTAGTAATTTCACTATAATTTTACTATAACTCTGATAATTAAATATTCACTCAATTTCAATGATCAGATGAAATTGAATGATTTTAATTTCATTATTAAGTAAATTTTTTTATACATCCTAGTAATTTCATTATAATTTTACTATAACTCTGATAATTAAATATTCACTCAATTTCAATGATCAGATGAAATTGAATGATTTTAATTTCATTATTAAGTAAATTTTTTTATACATCCTAGTAATTTCACTATAATTTTACTATAACTCTGATAATTAAATATTCACTCAATTTCAATGATCAGATGAAATTGAATGATTTTAATTTCATTATTAAATAAATTTTTTTATACATCCTAGTAATTTCACTATAATTTTACTATAACTCTGATAATTAAATATTCACTCAATTTCAATGATCAGATGAAATTGAATGATTTTAATTTCATTATTAAGTAAATTTTTTTATACATCCTAGTAATTTCACTATAATTTTACTATAACTCTGATAATTAAATATTCACTCAATTTCAATGATCAGATGAAATTGAATGATTTTAATTTCATTATTAAATAAATTTTTTTATACATCCTAGTAATTTCACTATAATTTTACTATAACTCTGATAATTAAATATTCACTCAATTTCAATGATCAGATGAAATTGAATGATTTTAATTTCATTATTAAGTAAATTTTTTTATACATCCTAGTAATTTCACTATAATTTTACTATAACTCTGATAATTAAATATTCACTCAATTTCAATGATCAGATGAAATTGAATGATTTTAATTTCATTATTAAGTAAATTTTTTTATACATCCTAGTAATTTCACTATAATTTTACTATAACTCTGATAATTAAATATTCACTCAATTTCAATGATCAGATGAAATTGAATGATTTTAATTTCATTATTAAGTAAATTTTTTTATACATCCTAGTAATTTCACTATAATTTTACTATAACTCTGATAATTAAATATTCACTCAATTTCAATGATCAGATGAAATTGAATGATTTTAATTTCATTATTAAGTAAATTTTTTTATACATCCTAGTAATTTCACTATAATTTTACTATAACTCTGATAATTAAATATTCACTCAATTTCAATGATCAGATGAAATTGAATGATTTTAATTTCATTATTAAGTAAATTTTTTTATACATCCTAGTAATTTCACTATAATTTTACTATAACTCTGATAATTAAATATTCACTCAATTTCAATGATCAGATGAAATTGAATGATTTTAATTTCATTATTAAGTAAATTTTTTTATACATCCTAGTAATTTCACTATAATTTTACTATAACTCTGATAATTAAATATTCACTCAATTTCAATGATCAGATGAAATTGAATGATTTTAATTTCATTATTAAGTAAATTTTTTTATACATCCTAGTAATTTCACTATAATTTTACTATAACTCTGATAATTAAATATTCACTCAATTTCAATGATCAGATGAAATTGAATGATTTTAATTTCATTATTAAGTAAATTTTTTTATACATCCTAGTAATTTCACTATAATTTTACTATAACTCTGATAATTAAATATTCACTCAATTTCAATGATCAGATGAAATTGAATGATTTTAATTTCATTATTAAGTAAATTTTTTTATACATCCTAGTAATTTCACTATAATTTTACTATAACTCTGATAATTAAATATTCACTCAATTTCAATGATCAGATGAAATTGAATGATTTTAATTTCATTATTAAGTAAATTTTTTTATACATCCTAGTAATTTCACTATAATTTTACTATAACTCTGATAATTAAATATTCACTCAATTTCAATGATCAGATGAAATTGAATGATTTTAATTTCATTATTAAGTAAATTTTTTTATACATCCTAGTAATTTCACTATAATTTTACTATAACTCTGATAATTAAATATTCACTCAATTTCAATGATCAGATGAAATTGAATGATTTTAATTTCATTATTAAGTAAATTTTTTTATACATCCTAGTAATTTCACTATAATTTTACTATAACTCTGATAATTAAATATTCACTCAATTTCAATGATCAGATGAAATTGAATGATTTTAATTTCATTATTAAGTAAATTTTTTTATACATCCTAGTAATTTCACTATAATTTTACTATAACTCTGATAATTAAATATTCACTCAATTTCAATGATCAGATGAAATTGAATGATTTTAATTTCATTATTAAGTAAATTTTTTTATACATCCTAGTAATTTCACTATAATTTTACTATAACTCTGATAATTAAATATTCACTCAATTTCAATGATCAGATGAAATTGAATGATTTTAATTTCATTATTAAGTAAATTTTTTTATACATCCTAGTAATTTCACTATAATTTTACTATAACTCTGATAATTAAATATTCACTCAATTTCAATGATCAGATGAAATTGAATGATTTTAATTTCATTATTAAGTAAATTTTTTTATACATCCTAGTAATTTCACTATAATTTTACTATAACTCTGATAATTAAATATTCACTCAATTTCAATGATCAGATGAAATTGAATGATTTTAATTTCATTATTAAGTAAATTTTTTTATACATCCTAGTAATTTCACTATAATTTTACTATAACTCTGATAATTAAATATTCACTCAATTTCAATGATCAGATGAAATTGAATGATTTTAATTTCATTATTAAGTAAATTTTTTTATACATCCTAGTAATTTCACTATAATTTTACTATAACTCTGATAATTAAATATTCACTCAATTTCAATGATCAGATGAAATTGAATGATTTTAATTTCATTATTAAGTAAATTTTTTTATACATCCTAGTAATTTCACTATAATTTTACTATAACTCTGATAATTAAATATTCACTCAATTTCAATGATCAGATGAAATTGAATGATTTTAATTTCATTATTAAGTAAATTTTTTTATACATCCTAGTAATTTCACTATAATTTTACTATAACTCTGATAATTAAATATTCACTCAATTTCAATGATCAGATGAAATTGAATGATTTTAATTTCATTATTAAGTAAATTTTTTTATACATCCTAGTAATTTCACTATAATTTTACTATAACTCTGATAATTAAATATTCACTCAATTTCAATGATCAGATGAAATTGAATGATTTTAATTTCATTATTAAGTAAATTTTTTTATACATCCTAGTAATTTCACTATAATTTTACTATAACTCTGATAATTAAATATTCACTCAATTTCAATGATCAGATGAAATTGAATGATTTTAATTTCATTATTAAGTAAATTTTTTTATACATCCTAGTAATTTCACTATAATTTTACTATAACTCTGATAATTAAATATTCACTCAATTTCAATGATCAGATGAAATTGAATGATTTTAATTTCATTATTAAGTAAATTTTTTTATACATCCTAGTAATTTCACTATAATTTTACTATAACTCTGATAATTAAATATTCACTCAATTTCAATGATCAGATGAAATTGAATGATTTTAATTTCATTATTAAGTAAATTTTTTTATACATCCTAGTAATTTCACTATAATTTTACTATAACTCTGATAATTAAATATTCACTCAATTTCAATGATCAGATGAAATTGAATGATTTTAATTTCATTATTAAGTAAATTTTTTTATACATCCTAGTAATTTCACTATAATTTTACTATAACTCTGATAATTAAATATTCACTCAATTTCAATGATCAGATGAAATTGAATGATTTTAATTTCATTATTAAGTAAATTTTTTTATACATCCTAGTAATTTCACTATAATTTTACTATAACTCTGATAATTAAATATTCACTCAATTTCAATGATCAGATGAAATTGAATGATTTTAATTTCATTATTAAGTAAATTTTTTTATACATCCTAGTAATTTCACTATAATTTTACTATAACTCTGATAATTAAATATTCACTCAATTTCAATGATCAGATGAAATTGAATGATTTTAATTTCATTATTAAGTAAATTTTTTTATACATCCTAATAATTTCACTATAATTTTACTATAACTCTGATAATTAAATATTCACTCAATTTCAATGATCAGATGAAATTGAATGATTTTAATTTCATTATTAAATAAATTTTTTTATACATCCTAGTAATTTCACTATAATTTTACTATAACTCTGATAATTAAATATTCACTCAATTTCAATGATCAGATGAAATTGAATGATTTTAATTTCATTATTAAGTAAATTTTTTTATACATCCTAGTAATTTCACTATAATTTTACTATAACTCTGATAATTAAATATTCACTCAATTTCAATGATCAGATGAAATTGAATGATTTTAATTTCATTATTAAGTAAATTTTTTTTATACATCCTAGTAATTTCACTATAATTTTACTATAACTCTGATAATTAAATATTCACTCAATTTCAATGATCAGATGAAATTGAATGATTTTAATTTCATTATTAAGTAAATTTTTTTATACATCCTAGTAATTTCACTATAATTTTACTATAACTCTGATAATTAAATATTCACTCAATTTCAATGATCAGATGAAATTGAATGATTTTAATTTCATTATTAAGTAAATTTTTTTATACATCCTAGTAATTTCACTATAATTTTACTATAACTCTGATAATTAAATATTCACTCAATTTCAATGATCAGATGAAATTGAATGATTTTAATTTCATTATTAAGTAAATTTTTTTATACATCCTAGTAATTTCACTATAATTTTACTATAACTCTGATAATTAAATATTCACTCAATTTCAATGATCAGATGAAATTGAATGATTTTAATTTCATTATTAAGTAAATTTTTTTATACATCCTAGTAATTTCACTATAATTTTACTATAACTCTGATAATTAAATATTCACTCAATTTCAATGATCAGATGAAATTGAATGATTTTAATTTCATTATTAAGTAAATTTTTTTATACATCCTAGTAATTTCACTATAATTTTACTATAACTCTGATAATTAAATATTCACTCAATTTCAATGATCAGATGAAATTGAATGATTTTAATTTCATTATTAAGTAAATTTTTTTATACATCCTAGTAATTTCACTATAATTTTACTATAACTCTGATAATTAAATATTCACTCAATTTCAATGATCAGATGAAATTGAATGATTTTAATTTCATTATTAAGTAAATTTTTTTATACATCCTAGTAATTTCACTATAATTTTACTATAACTCTGATAATTAAATATTCACTCAATTTCAATGATCAGATGAAATTGAATGATTTTAATTTCATTATTAAGTAAATTTTTTTATACATCCTAGTAATTTCACTATAATTTTACTATAACTCTGATAATTAAATATTCACTCAATTTCAATGATCAGATGAAATTGAATGATTTTAATTTCATTATTAAGTAAATTTTTTTATACATCCTAGTAATTTCACTATAATTTTACTATAACTCTGATAATTAAATATTCACTCAATTTCAATGATCAGATGAAATTGAATGATTTTAATTTCATTATTAAGTAAATTTTTTTATACATCCTAGTAATTTCACTATAATTTTACTATAACTCTGATAATTAAATATTCACTCAATTTCAATGATCAGATGAAATTGAATGATTTTAATTTCATTATTAAGTAAATTTTTTTATACATCCTAGTAATTTCACTATAATTTTACTATAACTCTGATAATTAAATATTCACTCAATTTCAATGATCAGATGAAATTGAATGATTTTAATTTCATTATTAAGTAAATTTTTTTATACATCCTAGTAATTTCACTATAATTTTACTATAACTCTGATAATTAAATATTCACTCAATTTCAATAAATCAAGACTTATTTATAATATAATTAAATTTTTATATATTACAATAAAAATTAAATTAATTAAAGAAAATAATCAAAATTTATTTATAATATAATTAAATTTTTATATATTACAATAAAAATTAAATTAATTAAAGAAAATAATCAAAATTTATTTTATAATATAATTAAATTTTTATATATCATAATAAAAATTAAATTAATTAAAGAAAATAATCAAAATTTATTTTATTTAAATAATAATTTTTATATAAACAATAATAATTAAATATATAAATATGTATTTATTATATTAAACTTTTTTTTTTTTTTTTATATTAATAAATTTTTTAATATAAATAATTCAAATTATAAATTCATAAAATATATAATTTATATTTTATAATATAATTTATAATTTAATAATAATAAATTTAATATAATAAATATTTATTTATTAATAAATATTTAATCGATATATAAATATATAATTATTGTTATAAAAGAAAAAAAATAAATTATAGATTAATATACATATTATACATAATAAATATGTTAATCTATATATAATTATCTATAAATCTTGAGATCTACATACATCTATCAATATATACTAAGAGTCTAATTATATATAATTATCTATGGATTTATCGAATATATGATCTATATTATAAAATATAATCCACAATTTAATAACAATAGATTTAATATAATAAATATTTATCTATTAATAAATATTTAATCGATATATATATATATAATTATTGTTATGAAGAAAAAAAAATAAATTATAGATTAATATACATATTATACATAATAAATATGTTAATCTATATACAATTATCTATAAATCTTGAGATCTACATACATCTATCAATATATACTAAGAGTCTAATTATATATAATTATCTATGGATTTATCGAATATATGATCTATATTATAAAATATAATCCATAATTTAATAACAATAGATTTAATATAATAAATATTTATCTATTAATAAATATTTAATTGATATATATATATATAATTATTGTTATAAAGAAAAAAAAATAAATTATAGATTAATATACATATTATACATAATAAATATGTTAATCTATATATAATTATCTATAAATCTTGAGATCTACATACATCTATCAATATATACTAAGAGTCTAATTATATATAATTATCTATGGATTTATCGAATATATGATCTATATTATAAAATATAATCCACAATTTAATAACAATAGATTTAATATAATAAATATTTATCTATTAATAAATATTTAATCGATATATATATATATAATTATTGTTATAAAGAAAAAAAAATAAATTATAGATTAATATACATATTATACATAATAAATATGTTAATCTATATACAATTATCTATAAATCTTGAGATCTACATACATCTATCAATATATACTAAGAGTCTAATTATATATAATTATCTATGGATTTATCGAATATATGATCTATATTATAAAATATAATCCACAATTTAATAACAATAGATTTAATATAATAAATATTTATCTATTAATAAATATTTAATTGATATATATATATATAATTATTATTATAAAGAAAAAAAAATAAATTATAGATTAATATACATATTATACATAATAAATATGTTAATCTATATACAATTATCTATAAATCTTGAGAACTATATACATCTATCAATATATACTAAGAGTCTAATTATATATAATTATCTATGGATTTATCGAATATATGATCTATATTATAAAATATAATCCACAATTTAATAACAATAGATTTAATATAATAAATATTTATCTATTAATAAATATTTAATCGATATATATATATATAATTATTGTTATAAAGAAAAAAAAATAAATTATAGATTAATATACATATTATACATAATAAATATGTTAATCTATATACAATTATCTATAAATCTTGAGATCTACATACATCTATCAATATATACTAAGAGTCTAATTATATATAATTATCTATGGATTTATCGAATATATGATCTATATTATAAAATATAATCCACAATTTAATAACAATAGATTTAATATAATAAATATTTATCTATTAATAAATATTTAATTGATATATATATATATAATTATTATTATAAAGAAAAAAAAATAAATTATAGATTAATATACATATTATACATAATAAATATGTTAATCTATATACAATTATCTATAAATCTTGAGATCTACATACATCTATCAATATATACTAAGAGTCTAATTATATATAATTATCTATGGATTTATCGAATATATGATCTATATTATAAAATATAATCCACAATTTAATAACAATAGATTTAATATAATAAATATTTATCTATTAATAAATATTTAATCGATATATATATATATAATTATTGTTATAAAGAAAAAAAAATAAATTATAGATTAATATACATATTATACATAATAAATATGTTAATCTATATACAATTATCTATAAATCTTGAGATCTACATACATCTATCAATATATACTAAGAGTCTAATTATATATAATTATCTATGGATTTATCGAATATATGATCTATATTATAAAATATAATTCACAATTTAATAACAATAGATTTAATATAATAAATATTTATTTATTAATAAATATTTAATCGATATATATATATATAATTATTGTTATAAAGAAAAAAAATAAATTATAGATTAATATACATATTATACATAATAAATATGTTAATCTATATACAATTATCTATAAATCTTGAGATCTACATACATCTATCAATATATACTAAGAGTCTAATTATATATAATTATCTATGGATTTATCGAATATATAATATATATTATAAAATATAATCCATAATTTAATAATAATAAATTTAATACAATAAATATTTATTTATTAATAAACATTTAATTGATATATATATATATATATATACATATATATATAATTTATTTTATAATATAATATTATTTATATACATATATATATATATATATAATTTATTTATTTATTATATAATATTAATTATATATATATATATATATATGTATGTATATATATATATATATCAATTAAATATTTATTAATAAATAAATATTTATTGTATTAAATTTATTATTATTAAATTATGGATTATATTTTATAATATAGATCATATATTCGATAAATCCATAGATAATTATATATAATTAGACTCTTAGTATATATTGATAGATGTATGTAGATCTCAAGATTTATAGATAATTGTATATAGATTAACATATTTATTATGTATAATATGTATATT
The DNA here is from genome assembly GCF_051014445.1 of Colletes latitarsis. Taxonomy (NCBI): domain Eukaryota; kingdom Metazoa; phylum Arthropoda; class Insecta; order Hymenoptera; family Colletidae; genus Colletes; species Colletes latitarsis. The sequence continues at coordinate 56,263 of NW_027488404.1, forward strand.
AATCTATAATTTATTTTTTTTTCTTTATAACAATAATTATATATATATATATCAATTAAATATTTATTAATAGATAAATATTTATTATATTAAATCTATTGTTATTAAATTATGGATTATATTTTATAATATAGATCATATATTCGATAAATCCATAGATAATTATATATAATTAGACTCTTAGTATATATTGATAGATGTATGTAGATCTCAAGATTTATAGATAATTGTATATAAATTAACATATTTATTATGTATAATATGTATATTAATCTATAATTTATTTTTTTTTCTTTATAACAATAATTATATATATATATATCGATTAAATATTTATTAATAAATAAATATTTATTATATTAAATCTATTGTTATTAAATTGTGGATTATATTTTATAATATAGATCATATATTCGATAAATCCATAGATAATTATATATAATTAGACTCTTAGTATATATTGATAGATGTATGTAGATCTCAAGATTTATAGATAATTGTATATAGATTAACATATTTATTATGTATAATATGTATATTAATCTATAATTTATTTTTTTTTCTTTATAACAATAATTATATATATATATATCGATTAAATATTTATTAATAGATAAATATTTATTATATTAAATCTATTGTTATTAAATTATGGATTATATTTTATAATATAGATCATATATTCGATAAATCCATAGATAATTATATATAATTAGACTCTTAGTATATATTGATAGATGTATGTAGATCTCAAGATTTATAGATAATTGTATATAGATTAACATATTTATTATGTATAATATGTATATTAATCTATAATTTATTTTTTTTTCTTTATAACAATAATTATATATATATATATCGATTAAATATTTATTAATAGATAAATATTTATTATATTAAATCTATTGTTATTAAATTGTGGATTATATTTTATAATATAAATCATATATTCGATAAATCCATAGATAATTATATATAATTAGACTCTTAGTATATATTGATAGATGTATGTAGATCTCAAGATTTATAGATAATTGTATATAAATTAATATATTTATTATGTATAATATGTATATTAATCTATAATTTATTTTTTTTTCTTTATAACAATAATTATATATATATATATCGATTAAATATTTATTAATAGATAAATATTTATTATATTAAATCTATTGTTATTAAATTGTGGATTATATTTTATAATATAGATCATATATTCGATAAATCCATAGATAATTATATATAATTAGACTCTTAGTATATATTGATAGATGTATGTAGATCTCAAGATTTATAGATAATTGTATATAGATTAACATATTTATTATGTATAATATGTATATTAATCTATAATTTATTTTTTTTTCTTTTATAATAATAATTATATATTTATATATCGATTAAATATTTATTAATAAATAAATATTTATTATATTAAATTTATTATTATTAAATTATAAATTATATTATAAAATATAAATTATATATTTTATGAATTTATAATTTGAATTATTTATATTAAAAAATTTATTAATATAAAAAAAAAAAAAAAAAGTTTAATATAATAAATACATATTTATATATTTAATTATTATTGTTTATATAAAAATTATTATTTAAATAAAATAAATTTTGATTATTTTCTTTAATTAATTTAATTTTTATTATGATATATAAAAATTTAATTATATTATAAAATAAATTTTGATTATTTTCTTTAATTAATTTAATTTTTATTGTAATATATAAAAATTTAATTATATTATAAATAAATTTTGATTATTTTCTTTAATTAATTTAATTTTTATTGTAATATATAAAAATTTAATTATATTATAAATAAGTCTTGATTTATTGAAATTGAGTGAATATTTAATTATCAGAGTTATAGTAAAATTATAGTGAAATTACTAGGATGTATAAAAAAATTTACTTAATAATGAAATTAAAATCATTCAATTTCATCTGATCATTGAAATTGAGTGAATATTTAATTATCAGAGTTATAGTAAAATTATAGTGAAATTATTAGGATGTATAAAAAAAATTTACTTAATAATGAAATTAAAATCATTCAATTTCATCTGATCATTGAAATTGAGTGAATATTTAATTATCAGAGTTATAGTAAAATTATAGTGAAATTACTAGGATGTATAAAAAAATTTACTTAATAATGAAATTAAAATCATTCAATTTCATCTGATCATTGAAATTGAGTGAATATTTAATTATCAGAGTTATAGTAAAATTATAGTGAAATTACTAGGATGTATAAAAAAATTTACTTAATAATGAAATTAAAATCATTCAATTTCATCTGATCATTGAAATTGAGTGAATATTTAATTATCAGAGTTATAGTAAAATTATAGTGAAATTACTAGGATGTATAAAAAAATTTACTTAATAATGAAATTAAAATCATTCAATTTCATCTGATCATTGAAATTGAGTGAATATTTAATTATCAGAGTTATAGTAAAATTATAGTGAAATTACTAGGATGTATAAAAAAATTTACTTAATAATGAAATTAAAATCATTCAATTTCATCTGATCATTGAAATTGAGTGAATATTTAATTATCAGAGTTATAGTAAAATTATAGTGAAATTACTAGGATGTATAAAAAAATTTACTTAATAATGAAATTAAAATCATTCAATTTCATCTGATCATTGAAATTGAGTGAATATTTAATTATCAGAGTTATAGTAAAATTATAGTGAAATTACTAGGATGTATAAAAAAATTTATTTAATAATGAAATTAAAATCATTCAATTTCATCTGATCATTGAAATTGAGTGAATATTTAATTATCAGAGTTATAGTAAAATTATAGTGAAATTACTAGGATGTATAAAAAAATTTATTTAATAATGAAATTAAAATCATTCAATTTCATCTGATCATTGAAATTGAGTGAATATTTAATTATCAGAGTTATAGTAAAATTATAGTGAAATTACTAGGATGTATAAAAAAATTTACTTAATAATGAAATTAAAATCATTCAATTTCATCTGATCATTGAAATTGAGTGAATATTTAATTATCAGAGTTATAGTAAAATTATAGTGAAATTACTAGGATGTATAAAAAAATTTACTTAATAATGAAATTAAAATCATTCAATTTCATCTGATCATTGAAATTGAGTGAATATTTAATTATCAGGGTTATAGTAAAATTATAGTGAAATTACTAGGATGTATAAAAAAATTTACTTAATAATGAAATTAAAATCATTCAATTTCATCTGATCATTGAAATTGAGTGAATATTTAATTATCAGAGTTATAGTAAAATTATAGTGAAATTACTAGGATGTATAAAAAAATTTACTTAATAATGAAATTAAAATCATTCAATTTCATCTGATCATTGAAATTGAGTGAATATTTAATTATCAGAGTTATAGTAAAATTATAGTGAAATTACTAGGATGTATAAAAAAATTTATTTAATAATGAAATTAAAATCATTCAATTTCATCTGATCATTGAAATTGAGTGAATATTTAATTATCAGAGTTATAGTAAAATTATAGTGAAATTACTAGGATGTATAAAAAAATTTACTTAATAATGAAATTAAAATCATTCAATTTCATCTGATCATTGAAATTGAGTGAATATTTAATTATCAGAGTTATAGTAAAATTATAGTGAAATTACTAGGATGTATAAAAAAATTTACTTAATAATGAAATTAAAATCATTCAATTTCATCTGATCATTGAAATTGAGTGAATATTTAATTATCAGAGTTATAGTAAAATTATAGTGAAATTACTAGGATGTATAAAAAAATTTACTTAATAATGAAATTAAAATCATTCAATTTCATCTGATCATTGAAATTGAGTGAATATTTAATTATCAGAGTTATAGTAAAATTATAGTGAAATTACTAGGATGTATAAAAAAATTTACTTAATAATGAAATTAAAATCATTCAATTTCATCTGATCATTGAAATTGAGTGAATATTTAATTATCAGAGTTATAGTAAAATTATAGTGAAATTACTAGGATGTATAAAAAAATTTATTTAATAATGAAATTAAAATCATTCAATTTCATCTGATCATTGAAATTGAGTGAATATTTAATTATCAGAGTTATAGTAAAATTATAGTGAAATTACTAGGATGTATAAAAAAATTTACTTAATAATGAAATTAAAATCATTCAATTTCATCTGATCATTGAAATTGAGTGAATATTTAATTATCAGAGTTATAGTAAAATTATAGTGAAATTACTAGGATGTATAAAAAAATTTACTTAATAATGAAATTAAAATCATTCAATTTCATCTGATCATTGAAATTGAGTGAATATTTAATTATCAGAGTTATAGTAAAATTATAGTGAAATTACTAGGATGTATAAAAAAATTTACTTAATAATGAAATTAAAATCATTCAATTTCATCTGATCATTGAAATTGAGTGAATATTTAATTATCAGAGTTATAGTAAAATTATAGTGAAATTACTAGGATGTATAAAAAAATTTACTTAATAATGAAATTAAAATCATTCAATTTCATCTGATCATTGAAATTGAGTGAATATTTAATTATCAGAGTTATAGTAAAATTATAGTGAAATTACTAGGATGTATAAAAAAATTTACTTAATAATGAAATTAAAATCATTCAATTTCATCTGATCATTGAAATTGAGTGAATATTTAATTATCAGAGTTATAGTAAAATTATAGTGAAATTACTAGGATGTATAAAAAAATTTACTTAATAATGAAATTAAAATCATTCAATTTCATCTGATCATTGAAATTGAGTGAATATTTAATTATCAGAGTTATAGTAAAATTATAGTGAAATTACTAGGATGTATAAAAAAATTTACTTAATAATGAAATTAAAATCATTCAATTTCATCTGATCATTGAAATTGAGTGAATATTTAATTATCAGAGTTATAGTAAAATTATAGTGAAATTACTAGGATGTATAAAAAAATTTACTTAATAATGAAATTAAAATCATTCAATTTCATCTGATCATTGAAATTGAGTGAATATTTAATTATCAGAGTTATAGTAAAATTATAGTGAAATTACTAGGATGTATAAAAAAATTTACTTAATAATGAAATTAAAATCATTCAATTTCATCTGATCATTGAAATTGAGTGAATATTTAATTATCAGAGTTATAGTAAAATTATAGTGAAATTACTAGGATGTATAAAAAAATTTACTTAATAATGAAATTAAAATCATTCAATTTCATCTGATCATTGAAATTGAGTGAATATTTAATTATCAGAGTTATAGTAAAATTATAGTGAAATTACTAGGATGTATAAAAAAATTTACTTAATAATGAAATTAAAATCATTCAATTTCATCTGATCATTGAAATTGAGTGAATATTTAATTATCAGAGTTATAGTAAAATTATAGTGAAATTACTAGGATGTATAAAAAAATTTACTTAATAATGAAATTAAAATCATTCAATTTCATCTGATCATTGAAATTGAGTGAATATTTAATTATCAGAGTTATAGTAAAATTATAGTGAAATTACTAGGATGTATAAAAAAATTTACTTAATAATGAAATTAAAATCATTCAATTTCATCTGATCATTGAAATTGAGTGAATATTTAATTATCAGAGTTATAGTAAAATTATAGTGAAATTACTAGGATGTATAAAAAAATTTACTTAATAATGAAATTAAAATCATTCAATTTCATCTGATCATTGAAATTGAGTGAATATTTAATTATCAGAGTTATAGTAAAATTATAGTGAAATTACTAGGATGTATAAAAAAATTTACTTAATAATGAAATTAAAATCATTCAATTTCATCTGATCATTGAAATTGAGTGAATATTTAATTATCAGAGTTATAGTAAAATTATAGTGAAATTACTAGGATGTATAAAAAAATTTACTTAATAATGAAATTAAAATCATTCAATTTCATCTGATCATTGAAATTGAGTGAATATTTAATTATCAGAGTTATAGTAAAATTATAGTGAAATTACTAGGATGTATAAAAAAATTTATTTAATAATGAAATTAAAATCATTCAATTTCATCTGATCATTGAAATTGAGTGAATATTTAATTATCAGAGTTATAGTAAAATTATAGTGAAATTACTAGGATGTATAAAAAAATTTACTTAATAATGAAATTAAAATCATTCAATTTCATCTGATCATTGAAATTGAGTGAATATTTAATTATCAGAGTTATAGTAAAATTATAGTGAAATTACTAGGATGTATAAAAAAATTTATTTAATAATGAAATTAAAATCATTCAATTTCATCTGATCATTGAAATTGAGTGAATATTTAATTATCAGAGTTATAGTAAAATTATAGTGAAATTACTAGGATGTATAAAAAAATTTACTTAATAATGAAATTAAAATCATTCAATTTCATCTGATCATTGAAATTGAGTGAATATTTAATTATCAGAGTTATAGTAAAATTATAGTGAAATTACTAGGATGTATAAAAAAATTTACTTAATAATGAAATTAAAATCATTCAATTTCATCTGATCATTGAAATTGAGTGAATATTTAATTATCAGAGTTATAGTAAAATTATAGTGAAATTACTAGGATGTATAAAAAAATTTACTTAATAATGAAATTAAAATCATTCAATTTCATCTGATCATTGAAATTGAGTGAATATTTAATTATCAGAGTTATAGTAAAATTATAGTGAAATTACTAGGATGTATAAAAAAATTTACTTAATAATGAAATTAAAATCATTCAATTTCATCTGATCATTGAAATTGAGTGAATATTTAATTATCAGAGTTATAGTAAAATTATAGTGAAATTACTAGGATGTATAAAAAAATTTATTTAATAATGAAATTAAAATCATTCAATTTCATCTGATCATTGAAATTGAGTGAATATTTAATTATCAGAGTTATAGTAAAATTATAGTGAAATTACTAGGATGTATAAAAAAATTTACTTAATAATGAAATTAAAATCATTCAATTTCATCTGATCATTGAAATTGAGTGAATATTTAATTATTAGAGTTATAGTAAAATTATAGTGAAATTACTAGGATGTATAAAAAAATTTACTTAATAATGAAATTAAAATCATTCAATTTCATCTGATCATTGAAATTGAGTGAATATTTAATTATCAGAGTTATAGTAAAATTATAGTGAAATTACTAGGATGTATAAAAAAATTTACTTAATAATGAAATTAAAATCATTCAATTTCATCTGATCATTGAAATTGAGTGAATATTTAATTATCAGAGTTATAGTAAAATTATAGTGAAATTACTAGGATGTATAAAAAAATTTATTTAATAATGAAATTAAAATCATTCAATTTCATCTGATCATTGAAATTGAGTGAATATTTAATTATCAGAGTTATAGTAAAATTATAGTGAAATTACTAGGATGTATAAAAAAATTTACTTAATAATGAAATTAAAATCATTCAATTTCATCTGATCATTGAAATTGAGTGAATATTTAATTATCAGAGTTATAGTAAAATTATAGTGAAATTACTAGGATGTATAAAAAAATTTACTTAATAATGAAATTAAAATCATTCAATTTCATCTGATCATTGAAATTGAGTGAATATTTAATTATCAGAGTTATAGTAAAATTATAGTGAAATTACTAGGATGTATAAAAAAATTTACTTAATAATGAAATTAAAATCATTCAATTTCATCTGATCATTGAAATTGAGTGAATATTTAATTATTAGAGTTATAGTAAAATTATAGTGAAATTACTAGGATGTATAAAAAAATTTACTTAATAATGAAATTAAAATCATTCAATTTCATCTGATCATTGAAATTGAGTGAATATTTAATTATCAGAGTTATAGTAAAATTATAGTGAAATTACTAGGATGTATAAAAAAATTTACTTAATAATGAAATTAAAATCATTCAATTTCATCTGATCATTGAAATTGAGTGAATATTTAATTATCAGAGTTATAGTAAAATTATAGTGAAATTACTAGGATGTATAAAAAAATTTACTTAATAATGAAATTAAAATCATTCAATTTCATCTGATCATTGAAATTGAGTGAATATTTAATTATCAGAGTTATAGTAAAATTATAGTGAAATTACTAGGATGTATAAAAAAATTTACTTAATAATGAAATTAAAATCATTCAATTTCATCTGATCATTGAAATTGAGTGAATATTTAATTATCAGAGTTATAGTAAAATTATAGTGAAATTACTAGGATGTATAAAAAAATTTACTTAATAATGAAATTAAAATTATTCAATTTCATCTGATCATTGAAATTGAGTGAATATTTAATTATCAGAGTTATAGTAAAATTATAGTGAAATTACTAGGATGTATAAAAAAATTTACTTAATAATGAAATTAAAATTATTTTTATTTATATATTTATTTATATAAATAAACTAAATAAATAAAGTTATTAGGTTCATACCCTAAATATAGATTTTGAATATCTTTTATATAATAAATAAAAAAATAATAAATATTATATAATTAATAATTATATAATTAATATATTTATTAATTTAATTAATTCTATAAAATTCAAAATTTTATGTGCTTAAACACTAAAATATAATTTTTAAAAATTTTAGTAATATGCCTGAAAAAGGAATATTTTGATGAAATATTTATATAAATTAAATTTTTATTATTATATTTTATTAAAAATTTAAATTAAAATTATTAATTATTAAATTAAATAAAAAATTTATTTAATTTTATATTAAAAAAACTTTAAAATATGATGTTAAATTAAAATTATTAATTCTTTTAATTTTTTTTTTAAGAATTGTATCTTTATTATTTAATAATTGTATTATTGTTTGAATATTAATAGAAATTGTAAGTTTTACTATAGTTTATATTTTAATTATTGAAAAGGATATAAATTCTGCAATTTTTTATTTTATAGTTTCTATAATTACTTCTTTATTATTATATTTTAGTATTATTATAAAAAATATTCTTAATTTAGAAGAAATAGATAATTTACATATTGCTGTTACTTATTTTATATTATATATAAAAATAGGTTTATATCCTGTAAATTTTTGATTTTTAATATCTTCAAAATATATAAATTGAATAAATTTATTTATTTTTTCTACTATTTTAAAAATTCAACCTATTTATTTAATACATTTAATATTAAAATTAGATGATCATATAATTGGATTTATTATTTTTAATTTATTATATTCTAGACTTTTAGTTTTAAATACTAATTCTTTAAAATACATTATAATTTATTCTTCATTAATTCATACATGTTTATTGTTATTTTTAATAATGATATCTATAAAATTATTTATTATTTATATAATTTTATACACTTTAATAACATTATTATTATTTCGATTATTAGGTATATTAAATATTGATAATAAATTTGATGTTTATGATTTAAACTTAAGTAAACCATTAAAAATATTAATAATATTTTTAATAATTATATATTCTAGATTTCCTCCAATATTAACATTTTTAATAAAATGGATATTATTAGAAAGTTTAATTATAAATCATGAAAATTTAATGGTTGTATTAATTCCTATATTAATTTCTAGAACTTTAATAACATGAACTTATTTAAATTTATTTTTATTTAATCATTATTTAAACTCAAAAATTAAATCTTATTCTTATAAGATTATAATTAATACAATTATTCCTAAATGATTACTATTAATTTTATTTATAATTATATTTATATGTATATTATATTTATATATTGAAATTTAATAAATTTTTAATTAAATTTTTAATATTTTTAAATTTGCAATTTAATAGTTTATTTTAACTTATAAAAATTTAATTAAAAATAAATAATAATTTTTAATATAGAAAGAATTTTTATCTTTATAAATAAATTTACAATTTACTTCTTTTTCAGACACAATATTATTTAAATTTATTAATTTTATGAATTATTATAATTTAATTTTAATATTAAATATAAATATAAAATTTTAAGTTAAAATAAACTATTAAATTTCAAATTTAAAAATATAATATAATTGTAAATTTTAATAAATATTTATTATATTTTTAAATGATTTTATTCAACAAATCATAAGAATATTGGGATACTATATTTTATTTTTGCTATATGAACTGGAATAATTGGTTCTTCATTAAGAATAATTATTCGTATGGAATTAAGTTCACCAGGTATATGAATTAATAATGATCAAATTTATAATTCTATTGTTACTTCTCATGCTTTTATTATAATTTTTTTTATAGTTATACCTTTTTTAATTGGGGGATTTGGAAATTGATTAATTCCATTAATAATTGGTGCACCAGATATAGCATTTCCACGAATAAATAATATAAGATTTTGATTATTACCCCCTTCATTAATTTTATTATTAATAAGTAGTATTTTATATAGAGGAAGAGGAACAGGATGAACTATTTATCCTCCATTATCTTCATTAATATATCATTCTTCTTTATCTGTTGATTTAACTATTTTTTCTTTACATATTGCAGGTATTTCATCTATTATAGGATCAATAAATTTTATTGTAACAATTTTAATAATAAAAAATTATAATTTAAATTATGATCAATTATCTTTATTTTCATGATCTGTTTTTATTACAACAATTTTATTATTATTATCTTTACCTGTATTAGCTGGTGCAATTACAATATTATTAACTGATCGTAATTTAAATACTTCATTTTTTGACCCTTCAGGTGGAGGAGATCCTGTACTTTATCAACATTTATTTTGATTTTTTGGTCATCCTGAAGTTTATATTTTAATTTTACCTGGATTTGGATTAATTTCACATATTATTTTTAATGAAAGTGGTAAAAAGGAAACATTTGGTAATATTGGAATAATTTATGCAATATTAGGGATTGGATTTTTAGGATTTATTGTATGAGCTCATCATATATTTACAGTTGGATTAGATGTTGATACACGAGCTTATTTTACTTCAGCAACTATAATTATTGCTATTCCTACTGGAATTAAAGTTTTTAGATGAATAGCAACATATTATGGATCTAAATTAATTATTAATCCTTCTATTTTATGATCAATAGGATTTATTTTTTTATTTACGATAGGAGGATTAACTGGAATTATATTATCTAATTCATCTATTGATATTATTTTACATGATACATATTATGTAGTAGCACATTTTCATTATGTATTATCTATAGGAGCAGTATTTTCTATTATTGCAAGATTTATTTATTGATATCCAATTTTTACTGGTTTAATTTTAAATAAAAAATGATTAATTATTCAATTTTTATTAATATTTATTGGAGTAAATTTAACTTTTTTTCCTCAACATTTTTTAGGATTAATAGGAATACCTCGACGATATTCTGATTATCCTGATTCATATTATTGTTGAAATTTATTATCTTCTTTAGGATCTTTAATTTCATTAAATAGATTAATTTTATTAATTTATATTATTATAGAAAGATTAATTGCTAAACGATTAATTATTTTTAAATTTTATCAATGTTCTTTAGAATGATTACAAAATTATCCTCCTTTAGATCATTCATTTAATGAATTACCTTTTATTATTAAAATTATATATAATAAAAAGAATAAATAAAATTTTATATATTATAAATAATTTTATAATTATAAAAAAAATTAAAAATATTTATTAATAATTAATATGGCAGATAAGTGCAATGAACTTAAGATTCTTAAATAAAAATTATAATTTTTTATTAATAATTTCACATTGAAAAATATTTTCTTTTCAAGATCCAAGTTCACCATTTTCTAATAATTTAAATTTATTTTATAATATTACTATAATTATAATAATTATAATTATTACATTTACATTATTAATTATATTAGATATTATAACTAATGAATTTATAAATCGATATTTGTTAAAGCATCATTTAATTGAAATTGTATGAACAATTTTACCTATATTAATTTTAATAATTATTGCTTTTCCTTCATTAAAAACATTATATTTTATTGATGAAATATGGAATCCTATTTTTTTTACAATTAAAGCTATTGGACATCAATGATATTGAAGTTATGAATATCCTGAATTTAAAAATTTTAATTTTGATTCTTATATAATTAAAGATTTAGATAAATTAGATTTATTTCGTTTATTAGATGTTGATAATCGATTAATTATCCCTTATAATATTCCTATTCGTTTATTAACTACATCATTAGATGTTATTCATTCTTGAACAATTCCATCATTAGGAATAAAAATAGATTCAATTCCAGGACGTATTAATCAAATAACTTTAATTTCAATACGATCAGGTTTATTTTTTGGACAATGTTCAGAAATTTGTGGAGCTAATCATAGATTTATACCAATTGTATTAGAAAGAACTAATTGTTCAAATTTTATGAATTGAATTAATATAAATAATTAATTATATATTATTATAAAAAATTAGTTAAATAATAATATTAAAATGTCATTTTAAAGTTATTGAATAATATATAATCAATATTTTTTTCATTAGGTGTCTGAAATGTAAGAATTGGTCTCTTAAACCAAATAATAGTATTTAACAATTACTTCTAATGAAAATTTTTTCATTCCACAAATAATACCAATAAATTGATTAAATTTGTATATTTATAGATTAATTATAATTTTTATTATTTTAATTATAATTTATTTTATAAATTATAATAAAATTATAAAAATTAAATTTTATAAGAAACATTTATTTATTTATATATATAAATGGTAACAAATTTATTTTCTATTTTTGATCCTTCAACAAATATATATATATCAATAAATTGAATTATAATTATAATAGTATTGATATTAATCCCATTAATATATTGAATTAAATTATCACGTTATCAAATAATATTTATATTATTAATTAATTTAATTTTTAATGAATTTAAATTATTAGTAATATTTAAATATATATCTAATATTATTATTTTTATTAGTTTAATAATAATAATTTTATTTATAAATTTATTAGGATTATTTCCTTATAATTTTACACCAACAAGTCATTTAAATATTAATTTATCTTTATCTTTAACTTTATGATTAAGATTTATATTATTTGGATGAAGTGTAAATTTAAATTATATATTAATTCATTTAGTTCCATTAAATACACCTATATTTTTAATAAATTTTATAGTATTAATTGAATTAATTAGAAATATTATTCGTCCATGAACATTATCTATTCGATTAACTGCTAATATATTAGCAGGTCATTTATTATTATCTTTAATAGGATCATCAATAAATAATTTAATATTATTATTTTTACCTTTAATTATTATTGTACAAAATATATTATTTATTTTAGAAATTTCAGTTTCTATAATTCAATCATATGTATTTTCAATTTTAAGTTTATTATATTTTAATGAATCTAATTAAAATTAAATATTAAAATGATAAATTCAAATCATCCTTTTCATTTAGTTACATTAAGACCATGACCTTTAATAACTTCTTTATCTTTAATAAATTTATTAATAAGAATATTAAATTGATTTATATTAAATAAATTATTTTTTATATTATTAAATATATTAATTTTAATAATAATAATATTTCAATGATGACGAGATATTATTCGGGAAAGAACTTATCAAGGATTTCATACATTAAAAGTAATAATAATAATAAAATTTAGAATAATTTTATTTATTATTTCAGAATTATTTTTTTTTATTTCAATATTTTGAACTTATTTCCATAGATGTATTTCACCTAATATTGAAATTGGTAATTTATGACCTCCTAAAAATATTTTAATATTTAATCCTTATGATATTCCATTATTAAATTCAATTATTTTAATTTCATCTGGATTTATAATTACTTTAAGTCATAATTTATTATTAAATAATAAATTAAGATATAGTAAATTTTGATTATTATGTACAATTTTATTAGGAATTTATTTTTCATTATTACAATATTTAGAATATAATGAATCAAAATTTTGTATTAATGATAGAATTTTTGGATCTATTTTTTATTTATTAACAGGATTTCATGGAACACATGTAATTATTGGTATTTTATTTTTAATAACATGTTTATTTCGTATATCAATTAATCATTTTTCTAAAATTCATCATTTTCATTTTGAAGCTTCATCTTGATATTGACATTTTGTAGATATTATTTGATTATTTGTTTATATATTTATTTATTGATGAATATATTAAATTAATTAATATATATATATATAGTATAAAAATTATTACGATTAACTTCCAATTAAAAAATTTATTAATAATAATATATATAATTTTTAATTATATATTTATATTATTTATTATTATATTTATTTGTTTATTATTAACATTTATAAATTTATATTTTAAAATAAGGTATAAAAAAAATCGAGAAAAAATTTTACCAATTGAGTGTGGATTTGATCCTTTATCTAATAGACGATTACCATTTTCTAATAATTTTTTTTTAATTTCATTAATTTTTTTAATTTTTGATGTTGAAATTATATTAATTTTACCATTAATTTTTGTAATAAAAGAATTTATATCTTTAATTTCAATAATTATATTTATATATTTTTTATTAATATTAATTATTGGATTATTAATAGAATGATATTTAGGTTATTTAAATTGATTAAATTAATTTATTATATAGATTAATTTTAATAATCAAATTTTTAATTCGAAATTAAATGTAAATTTTTACTTTATATAATTTTTAATTTGGATATTAGTTAATATAATAACATTTAAATTGCATTTAAAAATTTAATAAATAAATTATTAATATCTAAATTTAATTGAAACCAAAAAATTAGAGGTAAATTATTGTTAATAATTTAATTGAATTAAATATTCCAATTAAAAATTATTAATTTTTATTATTTATAAATAAAATTAATTTATATTATTTTTATATTGAAAATATAATATTTTGTTTAAATTATATAAATTTGAAATATAATAATTTAAGCTTCTAACTTAAAAATTAATGATTATTCATTAATATTTCTATTTAAAAAATTTATTTATCTTAATATTTTCAATATTATACTTTTATATTTAAGCTATTTAAATAATTTATAAAATTCAAATAAATAATAATAATATAATAATATAAAAATTTATAATAACAATAAATTCTAACTTATTAAATATATATTTATTATTAAATATATTAAATATATATATTAATTTCAATATATATATACCTATAGATCTTTCAAATCATCCTTTTTCTATTAAAATTTCATATTTATATATAATATTAAATAAATTTTTATATCTATATTTAAATATATATATAGAAAAAAATATTGTTATAATAAAATTTATTAAATTTTTAAATAAATATATATTGAAATTATACATTAATAAACTAATTCAAAATCCATAAATATAAAAATTTAAAATTATTATTTTATCTAATATATATATATTAAATAAATATTTAATATAAATTAATTTAAATATATTATATCTAAAAAAAAAAGATAATATTAATAATATTATTATACAAAAAATTATTAATTTATTTTCTTTAAAATAAATTATAGGAATAAAATTATTATTAAAAAATATTAATCATAAAATTATTCGAATTCTATACCTAATTGTTAATATTATTGAAATAATAAAAATTAAATAAAAAATATAATTTAATTTTTTATTTATAAATATTTCAATAATTAAATCTTTTGAATAAAATCCAGATAAAAATGGAAATCCTATTAATATAATTAAACTTAAAATTATAATTAATCTTTTTATTGGTGTAATTATTAATATATTACCATATTTACGAATATCTTGATTATTATTTATTAAATGAATAAAATCTCCAGCACATAAAAATATTAATGATTTAAATAAAGCATGAATAATTATATGAAAAAATGCTAATTCATAATAATTAATACTTAAAGTTAATATTATTAAACCTAATTGTCTTAATGTTGATAAAGCAATAATTTTTTTTAAATCATATTCAAAATTAGCTATTAATCTTGCTATAAAAGTTGTTATTAAAGAAATGTATAATATATATATATTAATATTTATATTTATTATAAATAATTTATTATATCGAATTAATAAATATACACCTGCAGTAACTAATGTTGATGAATGAACTAATGAAGAAACTGGAGTAGGGGCTGTTATAGCAGCAGGTAATCATAAAGAAAAAGGTATTTGAGCACTTTTAGTTATAGCTGTTAAAATTAATATAAAATTTAATATATTGTTATAAAAATTATTATTATAAATTAATCCATTTCAAGATCCTAAATTTATAAATATACAAATTATTAATAATAATCTAACATCTCCAATTCGATTACATAAAATTGTTAAAAATCCTGAATTATATGAATTATAATTTTGATAAAAAATAATTAAACAATAAGAAATTAATCCTAAACCATCCCAACCTAATATAATTCTAAAAATATTTGGACTTAAAATTATTAAACATATTGAAATTACAAATAATATTACTAAATAAATAAATCGTTTAATAAAAATTTCTGATTTTATATATTCAATTCTATATAATATTACTATAGAAGAAATTAATATTACAATTCTTAAAAAAATTAATCTTATATAATCTAAAAAAATTAAAAATTCAATTTTTATTCTATTAAAATTTAATATTAATCATTCAATATATATATTAAATTTAAATATATAAAAATATATTCCTATAATTATTAATATAAAACTTAAAATTAATATAAATAAACTATAAATAATTATTAATAATATAATTTAAAGTATTTTTATACATCATTGAATCCACAATTCAATATTTTTATTTAAACTATTTAAATTGATTTTTAATTATATATATATTATATATTAATATATATATATATACATATATTAATATATATATATATATATTAATTTAAATTTAAATAAATATTTTTATTACAATTAAATTATATAAATAAATCTAAATTTAAAAATATAAAATTTAAAGGTAATCAATGTAAAATAATTACTAAAAATTCTAAAAACTTAAAATTCTTAATTTTTAAATAAAAATTTATTTTTCCATGATTTATATATCTAAATAAATATAAAGAATAAATAAATCTTAAAAATCTAATTAATATTAATATAAAAATTAATGAATTACATCAATTATATAAAATTATTATAGTAAAAATTTCTCTAATTAAATTTAATGATAAAGGAGCAGATATATTAGAAGAACATAATAAAAATCATAATAATGATATTTTTGAAGTAATATTAATAATACCTTTATTAATAATTATTAATCGACTATTTGTTTCTTTATAAAATAAATTTACTATATAAAATAATCCTGATGAACATAAACCATGAGAAATTATTGTTAAATAACATCTATATAAACTTAAATTTTTTAAAGTTATTAATCTACTAATTAAAATACTTATATGAACTACTGAAGAGTATGCAACTAAAATTTTTATATCAATTTGACGTAAACATAAAATTCTTAAAATAATACCTCCAGTTATACTAATAATTATAATATAAATTTTAATAAATATTAAATTATTGTAAAAAATTAAAATAAATCGTAATAATCCATATGTTCCTAATTTTAATATAATAGAAGCTAAAATTATTGAACAATATACAGGAGCTTCTACATGAGCTTTTAATAATCAATTATGTATACCAAAAATTGGAATTTTAACTAAAAAAGATAAAATTATAAATATAAATAGATAATTATTACAAATAAATAATTCTATTTCTATTATATTAAATATAATATAATTTTTATTTAAAATTATTAAAAATAAAAATAATAAAAGTGGTAAAGAAAAAAATAAAGTATAAAATATTAAATATATTCTCGCTAAAATTCGTATTTCACCTATTCCTCAATAAATAATTATTAAAAATATTAAAATTAATCTAACTTCAAAAAAAAAATAAAATATTAAAACATTATTAGATATAAAAAATAAAATTAAATTAATTAATAAAATTAATAAAAAATTAATAAATAAATTAAAATTAATTATTTTTAATCTTAATGATATAATAATAATACTAAAAATTCATAATCTTAAAATAATCATTATAAAAGAATAATTATTTAATCTAAAATTAAATC
Source organism: Colletes latitarsis (assembly GCF_051014445.1). Lineage (NCBI taxonomy): Eukaryota > Metazoa > Arthropoda > Insecta > Hymenoptera > Colletidae > Colletes > Colletes latitarsis. Next base: position 74,466 of record NW_027488404.1, read on the forward strand.
TATATTTATTTCATTCAATAAATAAATCATAATTTATAATTAATATAATTAATATTATATTAATTAAATTTCTTATTATAAATTTATATTTATAAAAATTATATATATAAATTAAAGCAAATGTATTAAATAAAATTATTATTACCATATTAAATTTAATTATTTTAATATTTTAATTATTATTACCATATTAAATTTATTATTCTAATATTTTGATTCCCATATTTATATATTAAATTAATAATTAAAGATAAACCTAATACTCTTTCACAAATAGAAAATACAATATAGAATAAAAATAATCATTCATCAAAATATATAATTTTTAAATAGATAGTTATTACAATATTTAATATAATTATAAATTCAATTCTAATTAAAATTATTAATAATGAATCTTTAAATTTAAAAATTAATACTACTCCTAAAAATATTATTAAATAAAAAAAGTGATAATTAAATAATATATCACCAATAAAATCATATTTTATATATTTATTTTGAATATTTAAAATTAAATTAAGTTTTATAGTTTATTTAAAACATTAATTTTGTAAATTAAAAAAAATAATATTTATTTAAAACAATCTTAATTTTCAAAAAAAAAAAGAATATTTTATCTTTAATTCCCAAAATTAATATTTTAAATAAACTATTTTTTGTTAATTTATAAATGATAATTTTAATTTTAAAATGATAATAATAATACCAAAAATAATAATTTTAATTAAATTAATTATTGTTTCAAATTTAATTATATTAATTAGATTTTCAATAATAAAAGTTAATTTACACCCATTAATATTTATAATAATTTTAGTTTTTTATATTATAAATATATTATTATTAATTAATTTAGATATAAATATAAATATATATAGTTATATAATTTTTATTTCAATAATTGGAGGATTAATAATTATATTTATATATTTTACTAGATTAATTAATAATTATAAGATAATTATATTTACTTATGAATATTATTCAATTTTATTAATATATATTATTATAATTTTAATTATAATTTATACATATTATAATTATATTTCAATTGATTTTATAATAAATAAAATTATATTTAAAAATATTAATTATTCAATTAAATTATTATATAAATTTCCTAATTGTATTTTTATTTTTATTTCAATTACTTATTTAATTTATTGTTTAAATTTAATTATAAAAATATCATTAATTAAATTTAAATCATTACGAAAAATTAAAAATTAATAATATAAAAAATATTATATTTAATTAATGAAAAATAAATTCATTAAATTATTTAAAGTTAATTCATTACTTAAAATTTTTAATAATTCATTAATTATTTTACCAACTCCATTAAATATTAATATTTTATGAAATTTTGGATCATTATTAGGATTATATTTAATAATTCAGATTATTTCAGGGTTATTATTATCATTACATTATTGTCCAAATATTAATTATGCTTTTGAAAGAGTTATTCATATTATAAAAGATGTTAATAAAGGTTGATTAATTCGTTTAATTCATATAAATGGAGCTTCAATATATTTTATTTGTATATATATACATATTGGACGAAATATCTATTATCATTCATTTAAATCAATTAATGTATGATTTATTGGAATTATAATTTTATTACTTTCTATAGCTACGGCTTTTTTAGGGTATGTATTACCATGAGGACAAATATCTTTTTGAGGTGCAACTGTAATTACAAATTTATTATCCGCATTACCATATATTGGGCAAGATATTGTTGAATGAATTTGAGGAGGATTTTCAATTAATAATGCAACATTAAATCGTTTTTATTCATTTCATTTTATTTTACCTTTAATTATTATATTTATAGTAATTTTACATTTATTTTATTTACATTTAAATGGATCAAATAACCCAATAGGTATAGATAGTAATATCTATAAAATTCCTTTTTATCCTTATTTTTTCATTAAAGATATTATAGGATTCATTTTAATTTTATATATTAATTTTATTATTGTTACACAAATTCCTTATTATTTAAGTGACCCAGATAATTTTATTATAGCAAATTCTATAATTACACCAGAACATATTAAACCAGAATGATATTTTTTATTTGCATATTCAATTTTACGAGCTATTCCAAATAAATTAGGAGGAGTATTAATGTTATTTATATCAATTTTAATTTTATATTTTTTACCAATTATTAATAATTATAATATTAAATCAAGTAAATTTTATCCAATTAATAAAATTATGTTTTGAATATTTGTTAATGTATTTATTTTATTAACTTGATTAGGTAGTCAATTAATTGAATATCCTTACACTAATTTAAGACAATTATTTTCATTATTATATTTCTCATATTTTTTATTAAATTCAATATTTAATAAATTTTGAGATAATATTATTATATTAAAATTTTAAATAAAATAAACATAAAATTTTAAGTTTATGAGCTTGAATTAAGCATATATTTTGAAAATATAAGATAGAATATTATAAACTTCTATAAACTTAAATTTTATAATAATAATTATATTTATATAATTATTAAATTACAAATTAAAAATTTATTTAATATTTTAATTTATAATATAATATTAGAAAATTGTTTAAATATAAAAATAAAAAATAAATATATTAAAGTTATAGGTAAAAAAGTTTTTCAACATAAATATATTAATTCATCATATCGAATACGAGGTAAAACTCCACGTATTCAAATAATTAATAATAAATGAAAATAATAAATTAATAAAAATTTAATTGAATATATATCAAATCCAAAAAATATAATACTTAAAATTATTCTTGCAAATCTAATTCTTAAATATTCAGCTATAAAAATTATAGTAAATTGTCTTCTAAAATATTCAGTATTAAATCCAGAAATTAATTCTGATTCACCTTCAATTAAATCAAATGGTGTACGATTTAATTCTATTAATATATTTAATATAAATATTAAATATAAAGGAAATAAAAGAATGCAAAATTTAATATATTTTTGAAAAATAATAAAATTGTAAAAAGATATATTTTCAGTTAATAATATTATAATTAATAATATTAAGAATAATCTAATTTCATAAGAAATAGATTGTGCAATAGATCGAATTGATCCTAACATAGAATAGTTAGAATTTGAAGATCATCCTATAATTATTATAGGAAAAACACTAAATCTTAAAATTCTTAATATAAATAAAATTGAAAAATTATTATTATATAAATTAAAATAAAAAGGTGTTACTAATCATAATATAAAAGATAAAATTAAAATTAATATAGGACAAAATATATATTGATAAAAATTTGAATTTTTTAAAATAAAAAATTCTTTAAATAATAATTTTATAGCATCATTAATTGGTTGAAATAATCCTATAAATCCAGATTTATTTGGACCTTTTCGATCTTGAATATAACCTAAAATTTTTCGTTCATATAATGTTAAAAATGCAACAGCTATTAAATTTATTAAAATTAATAAAAATAAATAAATTAAACTTATATATATATAATTTAATAAAGAATAAATTATTATTTATATAATAAATTATATTTATACTAAATTCTAAATTTAATTGCACTAATTTGCTAAAATAATTAATAAAAATATTTATTAATTAATAAAAAATTATTTTAAATATAGAGTCCTTTCGTACAAAAATATTTATTTTTATTAAAGATAGAAACCGATCTGGCTTACGCCGATCTGAACTCAAATCATGTAAGATTTTAAAAGTCGAACAGACTTAATTTTTAAACTACTGCATTTAAAATTTATCTTAATTCAACATCGAGGTTGTAATCATCTTTATTAATATGATCTTTCCAAAGATATTACACTGTTATCCCTAAGGTAATTTATCTATTAATTTTTAATAAAATTCATTTATTTAAACAATAATTATTGATTATTAATTATTTTAAAGTTTAATAAATTTAAATATCCTCCCAATAAAATATAATTTTATTAATATCAATTTAAAATATTAATATTAATAAAATTATATAAAATTCTATAGGGTCTTATCGTCCCTTAATATTATTTAAGCATTTTTACTTAAAATTAAAATTTAATTTTTATAATAAAGATAGTTTATATTTCATTAACTCTTTCATACAAGATTCCAATTAAAAACCTATTTATTATGCTACCTTTGTACAGTCAAAATACTGCAGCTATTTAAAATTTAATTCATTGAGCAGAATTGACTTTAAATTATTAACAAAAAGACATGTTTTTGATAAACAGGTGAATATAATTTTTGCTTAATTCCTATATTATATTTATAAATTAAATAAATATATTAATATAATAAAATTTACTAATTTTATCATTATAAATTAATTTAATTTAATTTTAATTAATTTTTTTTTATTAATTTATATTTTATTAATAAATCTTTAAATATTTAAATTTTATAAATTATTAAATTTTTTTTAATATTAACAAATTTTATGAATATAAATATATTTAAATAAATATTTTAAATAATAATTTTAAAATTAAAGTTTATCCCATAATTTTTTTATATTTAATAAATTTTATTTTATTATAAAATAAATTTTTATTAAATATATGAATTAAATTCATTTCAAAAAAAACTAGATATCAATAAAATCGAATAACGTATAATTTCTAAATAAATATTAATAATTAATTATTTTACATAAAAAATTATATTTATTTAGCTCTTTTATTTTCGAGAAATATATATATATATAATTATAATTAATAAACCCTGATACAAAAGGTACAAAAATAATTTTTTTTTTTATTTAAAATTATTTAAAACTTTTACAATACTTATTAATATAAAAAATTTATTTAAAATATTTACTTAAACAAATTTATATTTAAAATTACTTTAATTATTATTAAATTAAATTAAACTTTAAAATAATATATATATATATATATATTATATATATATTATATATATAAAATAAATATTTTTAGAATAAAAATTATTATTTAAATTTATTTAAAAATAAATTATTAATTAATTATTTACTCTTAAACTAAAAACATTTTCCAATACTTTTACTTTGTTACGACTTTTTCCAATTTTTATATGAAAATGACGGGCGATTTGTACATTAAATTTACAACTTTCAATAATTTTAATTTAAAATTATTTACTTTTAAATCCTTTTTAAAATTTATATTAAAATAAATTATCCTTAAATATAAATTTTATTGTAACTCATTAAATCTTAATTATTCTACATTTTGATTTGAATTATAATTTAAATTAAATTTAATAAAAATATTTTTATTAAAATTTTTAAAAACAACAATACATAAAAATTAAATTAAGTAAATCTTATCGTGGATCATCAAATTAATTCACAAGTTCCTCTAAAATATTATTTAACCGCCAAATATTTTAATTTTAATGATTAACATTTAATAATCAATTGCATAATTTCTTTTTTAATAATAGGGTATCTAATCCTAGTTTTTAATAAAATTTACAAAATAACTAAATTTAATAAATAAATTTAAAATTATATTATTATTTCACTAAAATTATAATTAATTATTTATTTAATTTTTTTTTATTAAATTTATTTAAAATTGTTATTATTAATTTATAGATGTAGTTTAACCGCAGATGCTGGCACTAAATTATCTTCTATTAATTTTTTTTCCCTAAATAAAATTTTCATTTATTTTTTAATTATAAAATTTAAATAATTTTTATAAATTTTATTTAAAAATTCATAATAAAAAAAAAATTTATATAAATATTAAAATAATTAATTAATAATAAAACTAAAATTAAATTTTTATTAAAACTTTTAATTTTTAATTAAATCTTTTCATCGTAATAGAAAAATTTTATAATAAACTAAAATTTTATCAATTGAATGATTTTAATTTCATTATTAAGTAAATTTTTTTATACATCCTAGTAATTTCACTATAATTTTACTATAACTCTGATAATTAAATATTCACTCAATTTCAATGATCAGATGAAATTGAATGATTTTAATTTCATTATTAAGTAAATTTTTTTATACATCCTAGTAATTTCACTATAATTTTACTATAACTCTGATAATTAAATATTCACTCAATTTCAATGATCAGATGAAATTGAATGATTTTAATTTCATTATTAAGTAAATTTTTTTATACATCCTAGTAATTTCACTATAATTTTACTATAACTCTGATAATTAAATATTCACTCAATTTCAATGATCAGATGAAATTGAATGATTTTAATTTCATTATTAAGTAAATTTTTTTATACATCCTAGTAATTTCACTATAATTTTACTATAACTCTGATAATTAAATATTCACTCAATTTCAATGATCAGATGAAATTGAATGATTTTAATTTCATTATTAAGTAAATTTTTTTATACATCCTAGTAATTTCACTATAATTTTACTATAACTCTGATAATTAAATATTCACTCAATTTCAATGATCAGATGAAATTGAATGATTTTAATTTCATTATTAAGTAAATTTTTTTATACATCCTAGTAATTTCACTATAATTTTACTATAACTCTGATAATTAAATATTCACTCAATTTCAATGATCAGATGAAATTGAATGATTTTAATTTCATTATTAAGTAAATTTTTTTATACATCCTAGTAATTTCACTATAATTTTACTATAACTCTGATAATTAAATATTCACTCAATTTCAATGATCAGATGAAATTGAATGATTTTAATTTCATTATTAAGTAAATTTTTTTATACATCCTAGTAATTTCACTATAATTTTACTATAACTCTGATAATTAAATATTCACTCAATTTCAATGATCAGATGAAATTGAATGATTTTAATTTCATTATTAAGTAAATTTTTTTATACATCCTAGTAATTTCACTATAATTTTACTATAACTCTGATAATTAAATATTCACTCAATTTCAATGATCAGATGAAATTGAATGATTTTAATTTCATTATTAAGTAAATTTTTTTATACATCCTAGTAATTTCACTATAATTTTACTATAACTCTGATAATTAAATATTCACTCAATTTCAATGATCAGATGAAATTGAATGATTTTAATTTCATTATTAAGTAAATTTTTTTATACATCCTAGTAATTTCACTATAATTTTACTATAACTCTGATAATTAAATATTCACTCAATTTCAATGATCAGATGAAATTGAATGATTTTAATTTCATTATTAAGTAAATTTTTTTATACATCCTAGTAATTTCACTATAATTTTACTATAACTCTGATAATTAAATATTCACTCAATTTCAATGATCAGATGAAATTGAATGATTTTAATTTCATTATTAAGTAAATTTTTTTATACATCCTAGTAATTTCACTATAATTTTACTATAACTCTGATAATTAAATATTCACTCAATTTCAATGATCAGATGAAATTGAATGATTTTAATTTCATTATTAAGTAAATTTTTTTATACATCCTAGTAATTTCACTATAATTTTACTATAACTCTGATAATTAAATATTCACTCAATTTCAATGATCAGATGAAATTGAATGATTTTAATTTCATTATTAAGTAAATTTTTTTATACATCCTAGTAATTTCACTATAATTTTACTATAACTCTGATAATTAAATATTCACTCAATTTCAATGATCAGATGAAATTGAATGATTTTAATTTCATTATTAAGTAAATTTTTTTATACATCCTAGTAATTTCACTATAATTTTACTATAACTCTGATAATTAAATATTCACTCAATTTCAATGATCAGATGAAATTGAATGATTTTAATTTCATTATTAAGTAAATTTTTTTATACATCCTAGTAATTTCACTATAATTTTACTATAACTCTGATAATTAAATATTCACTCAATTTCAATGATCAGATGAAATTGAATGATTTTAATTTCATTATTAAGTAAATTTTTTTATACATCCTAGTAATTTCATTATAATTTTACTATAACTCTGATAATTAAATATTCACTCAATTTCAATGATCAGATGAAATTGAATGATTTTAATTTCATTATTAAGTAAATTTTTTTATACATCCTAGTAATTTCACTATAATTTTACTATAACTCTGATAATTAAATATTCACTCAATTTCAATGATCAGATGAAATTGAATGATTTTAATTTCATTATTAAATAAATTTTTTTATACATCCTAGTAATTTCACTATAATTTTACTATAACTCTGATAATTAAATATTCACTCAATTTCAATGATCAGATGAAATTGAATGATTTTAATTTCATTATTAAGTAAATTTTTTTATACATCCTAGTAATTTCACTATAATTTTACTATAACTCTGATAATTAAATATTCACTCAATTTCAATGATCAGATGAAATTGAATGATTTTAATTTCATTATTAAGTAAATTTTTTTATACATCCTAGTAATTTCACTATAATTTTACTATAACTCTGATAATTAAATATTCACTCAATTTCAATGATCAGATGAAATTGAATGATTTTAATTTCATTATTAAGTAAATTTTTTTATACATCCTAGTAATTTCACTATAATTTTACTATAACTCTGATAATTAAATATTCACTCAATTTCAATGATCAGATGAAATTGAATGATTTTAATTTCATTATTAAGTAAATTTTTTTATACATCCTAGTAATTTCACTATAATTTTACTATAACTCTGATAATTAAATATTCACTCAATTTCAATGATCAGATGAAATTGAATGATTTTAATTTCATTATTAAGTAAATTTTTTTATACATCCTAGTAATTTCACTATAATTTTACTATAACTCTGATAATTAAATATTCACTCAATTTCAATGATCAGATGAAATTGAATGATTTTAATTTCATTATTAAGTAAATTTTTTTATACATCCTAGTAATTTCACTATAATTTTACTATAACTCTGATAATTAAATATTCACTCAATTTCAATGATCAGATGAAATTGAATGATTTTAATTTCATTATTAAGTAAATTTTTTTATACATCCTAGTAATTTCACTATAATTTTACTATAACTCTGATAATTAAATATTCACTCAATTTCAATGATCAGATGAAATTGAATGATTTTAATTTCATTATTAAGTAAATTTTTTTATACATCCTAGTAATTTCACTATAATTTTACTATAACTCTGATAATTAAATATTCACTCAATTTCAATGATCAGATGAAATTGAATGATTTTAATTTCATTATTAAGTAAATTTTTTTATACATCCTAGTAATTTCACTATAATTTTACTATAACTCTGATAATTAAATATTCACTCAATTTCAATGATCAGATGAAATTGAATGATTTTAATTTCATTATTAAGTAAATTTTTTTATACATCCTAGTAATTTCACTATAATTTTACTATAACTCTGATAATTAAATATTCACTCAATTTCAATGATCAGATGAAATTGAATGATTTTAATTTCATTATTAAGTAAATTTTTTTATACATCCTAGTAATTTCACTATAATTTTACTATAACTCTGATAATTAAATATTCACTCAATTTCAATGATCAGATGAAATTGAATGATTTTAATTTCATTATTAAGTAAATTTTTTTATACATCCTAGTAATTTCACTATAATTTTACTATAACTCTGATAATTAAATATTCACTCAATTTCAATGATCAGATGAAATTGAATGATTTTAATTTCATTATTAAGTAAATTTTTTTATACATCCTAGTAATTTCACTATAATTTTACTATAACTCTGATAATTAAATATTCACTCAATTTCAATGATCAGATGAAATTGAATGATTTTAATTTCATTATTAAGTAAATTTTTTTATACATCCTAGTAATTTCACTATAATTTTACTATAACTCTGATAATTAAATATTCACTCAATTTCAATGATCAGATGAAATTGAATGATTTTAATTTCATTATTAAGTAAATTTTTTTATACATCCTAGTAATTCACTATAATTTTACTATAACTCTGATAATTAAATATTCACTCAATTTCAATGATCAGATGAAATTGAATGATTTTAATTTCATTATTAAGTAAATTTTTTTATACATCCTAGTAATTTCACTATAATTTTACTATAACTCTGATAATTAAATATTCACTCAATTTCAATGATCAGATGAAATTGAATGATTTTAATTTCATTATTAAGTAAATTTTTTTATACATCCTAGTAATTTCACTATAATTTTACTATAACTCTGATAATTAAATATTCACTCATTCAATGATCAGATGAAATTGAATGATTTTAATTTCATATTATTAAGTAAATTTTTTTACATCCTAGTAATTTCACTATAATTTTACTATAACTCTGATAATTAAATATTCACTCAATTTCAATGATCAGATGAAATTGAATGATTTTAATTTCATTATTAAGTAAATTTTTTTATACATCCTAGTAATTTCACTATAATTTTACTATAACTCTGATAATTAAATATTCACTCAATTTCAATGATCAGATGAAATTGAATGATTTTAATTTCATTATTAAGTAAATTTTTTTATACATCCTAGTAATTTCACTATAATTTTACTATAACTCTGATAATTAAATATTCACTCAATTTCAATGATCAGATGAAATTGAATGATTTTAATTTCATTATTAAGTAAATTTTTTTATACATCCTAGTAATTTCACTATAATTTTACTATAACTCTGATAATTAAATATTCACTCAATTTCAATGATCAGATGAAATTGAATGATTTTAATTTCATTATTAAGTAAATTTTTTTATACATCCTAGTAATTTCACTATAATTTTACTATAACTCTGATAATTAAATATTCACTCAATTTCAATGATCAGATGAAATTGAATGATTTTAATTTCATTATTAAGTAAATTTTTTTATACATCCTAGTAATTTCACTATAATTTTACTATAACTCTGATAATTAAATATTCACTCAATTTCAATGATCAGATGAAATTGAATGATTTTAATTTCATTATTAAGTAAATTTTTTTATACATCCTAGTAATTTCACTATAATTTTACTATAACTCTGATAATTAAATATTCACTCAATTTCAATGATCAGATGAAATTGAATGATTTTAATTTCATTATTAAGTAAATTTTTTTATACATCCTAGTAATTTCACTATAATTTTACTATAACTCTGATAATTAAATATTCACTCAATTTCAATGATCAGATGAAATTGAATGATTTTAATTTCATTATTAAGTAAATTTTTTTATACATCCTAGTAATTTCACTATAATTTTACTATAACTCTGATAATTAAATATTCACTCAATTTCAATGATCAGATGAAATTGAATGATTTTAATTTCATTATTAAGTAAATTTTTTTATACATCCTAGTAATTTCACTATAATTTTACTATAACTCTGATAATTAAATATTCACTCAATTTCAATGATCAGATGAAATTGAATGATTTTAATTTCATTATTAAGTAAATTTTTTTATACATCCTAGTAATTTCACTATAATTTTACTATAACTCTGATAATTAAATATTCACTCAATTTCAATGATCAGATGAAATTGAATGATTTTAATTTCATTATTAAGTAAATTTTTTTATACATCCTAGTAATTTCACTATAATTTTACTATAACTCTGATAATTAAATATTCACTCAATTTCAATGATCAGATGAAATTGAATGATTTTAATTTCATTATTAAGTAAATTTTTTTATACATCCTAGTAATTTCACTATAATTTTACTATAACTCTGATAATTAAATATTCACTCAATTTCAATGATCAGATGAAATTGAATGATTTTAATTTCATTATTAAGTAAATTTTTTTATACATCCTAGTAATTTCACTATAATTTTACTATAACTCTGATAATTAAATATTCACTCAATTTCAATGATCAGATGAAATTGAATGATTTTAATTTCATTATTAAGTAAATTTTTTTATACATCCTAGTAATTTCACTATAATTTTACTATAACTCTGATAATTAAATATTCACTCAATTTCAATGATCAGATGAAATTGAATGATTTTAATTTCATTATTAAGTAAATTTTTTTATACATCCTAGTAATTTCACTATAATTTTACTATAACTCTGATAATTAAATATTCACTCAATTTCAATGATCAGATGAAATTGAATGATTTTAATTTCATTATTAAGTAAATTTTTTTATACATCCTAGTAATTTCACTATAATTTTACTATAACTCTGATAATTAAATATTCACTCAATTTCAATGATCAGATGAAATTGAATGATTTTAATTTCATTATTAAGTAAATTTTTTTATACATCCTAGTAATTTCACTATAATTTTACTATAACTCTGATAATTAAATATTCACTCAATTTCAATGATCAGATGAAATTGAATGATTTTAATTTCATTATTAAGTAAATTTTTTTATACATCCTAGTAATTTCACTATAATTTTACTATAACTCTGATAATTAAATATTCACTCAATTTCAATGATCAGATGAAATTGAATGATTTTAATTTCATTATTAAGTAAATTTTTTTATACATCCTAGTAATTTCACTATAATTTTACTATAACTCTGATAATTAAATATTCACTCAATTTCAATGATCAGATGAAATTGAATGATTTTAATTTCATTATTAAGTAAATTTTTTTATACATCCTAGTAATTTCACTATAATTTTACTATAACTCTGATAATTAAATATTCACTCAATTTCAATGATCAGATGAAATTGAATGATTTTAATTTCATTATTAAGTAAATTTTTTTATACATCCTAGTAATTTCACTATAATTTTACTATAACTCTGATAATTAAATATTCACTCAATTTCAATGATCAGATGAAATTGAATGATTTTAATTTCATTATTAAGTAAATTTTTTTATACATCCTAGTAATTTCACTATAATTTTACTATAACTCTGATAATTAAATATTCACTCAATTTCAATGATCAGATGAAATTGAATGATTTTAATTTCATTATTAAGTAAATTTTTTTATACATCCTAGTAATTTCACTATAATTTTACTATAACTCTGATAATTAAATATTCACTCAATTTCAATGATCAGATGAAATTGAATGATTTTAATTTCATTATTAAGTAAATTTTTTTATACATCCTAGTAATTTCACTATAATTTTACTATAACTCTGATAATTAAATATTCACTCAATTTCAATGATCAGATGAAATTGAATGATTTTAATTTCATTATTAAGTAAATTTTTTTATACATCCTAGTAATTTCACTATAATTTTACTATAACTCTGATAATTAAATATTCACTCAATTTCAATGATCAGATGAAATTGAATGATTTTAATTTCATTATTAAGTAAATTTTTTTATACATCCTAGTAATTTCACTATAATTTTACTATAACTCTGATAATTAAATATTCACTCAATTTCAATGATCAGATGAAATTGAATGATTTTAATTTCATTATTAAGTAAATTTTTTTATACATCCTAGTAATTTCACTATAATTTTACTATAACTCTGATAATTAAATATTCACTCAATTTCAATGATCAGATGAAATTGAATGATTTTAATTTCATTATTAAGTAAATTTTTTTATACATCCTAGTAATTTCACTATAATTTTACTATAACTCTGATAATTAAATATTCACTCAATTTCAATGATCAGATGAAATTGAATGATTTTAATTTCATTATTAAGTAAATTTTTTTATACATCCTAGTAATTTCACTATAATTTTACTATAACTCTGATAATTAAATATTCACTCAATTTCAATGATCAGATGAAATTGAATGATTTTAATTTCATTATTAAGTAAATTTTTTTATACATCCTAGTAATTTCACTATAATTTTACTATAACTCTGATAATTAAATATTCACTCAATTTCAATGATCAGATGAAATTGAATGATTTTAATTTCATTATTAAGTAAATTTTTTTATACATCCTAGTAATTTCACTATAATTTTACTATAACTCTGATAATTAAATATTCACTCAATTTCAATGATCAGATGAAATTGAATGATTTTAATTTCATTATTAAGTAAATTTTTTTATACATCCTAGTAATTTCACTATAATTTTACTATAACTCTGATAATTAAATATTCACTCAATTTCAATGATCAGATGAAATTGAATGATTTTAATTTCATTATTAAGTAAATTTTTTTATACATCCTAGTAATTTCACTATAATTTTACTATAACTCTGATAATTAAATATTCACTCAATTTCAATGATCAGATGAAATTGAATGATTTTAATTTCATTATTAAGTAAATTTTTTTATACATCCTAGTAATTTCACTATAATTTTACTATAACTCTGATAATTAAATATTCACTCAATTTCAATGATCAGATGAAATTGAATGATTTTAATTTCATTATTAAGTAAATTTTTTTATACATCCTAGTAATTTCACTATAATTTTACTATAACTCTGATAATTAAATATTCACTCAATTTCAATGATCAGATGAAATTGAATGATTTTAATTTCATTATTAAGTAAATTTTTTTATACATCCTAGTAATTTCACTATAATTTTACTATAACTCTGATAATTAAATATTCACTCAATTTCAATGATCAGATGAAATTGAATGATTTTAATTTCATTATTAAGTAAATTTTTTTATACATCCTAGTAATTTCACTATAATTTTACTATAACTCTGATAATTAAATATTCACTCAATTTCAATGATCAGATGAAATTGAATGATTTTAATTTCATTATTAAGTAAATTTTTTTATACATCCTAGTAATTTCACTATAATTTTACTATAACTCTGATAATTAAATATTCACTCAATTTCAATGATCAGATGAAATTGAATGATTTTAATTTCATTATTAAGTAAATTTTTTTATACATCCTAGTAATTTCACTATAATTTTACTATAACTCTGATAATTAAATATTCACTCAATTTCAATGATCAGATGAAATTGAATGATTTTAATTTCATTATTAAGTAAATTTTTTTATACATCCTAGTAATTTCACTATAATTTTACTATAACTCTGATAATTAAATATTCACTCAATTTCAATGATCAGATGAAATTGAATGATTTTAATTTCATTATTAAGTAAATTTTTTTATACATCCTAGTAATTTCACTATAATTTTACTATAACTCTGATAATTAAATATTCACTCAATTTCAATGATCAGATGAAATTGAATGATTTTAATTTCATTATTAAATAAATTTTTTTATACATCCTAGTAATTTCACTATAATTTTACTATAACTCTGATAATTAAATATTCACTCAATTTCAATGATCAGATGAAATTGAATGATTTTAATTTCATTATTAAGTAAATTTTTTTATACATCCTAGTAATTTCACTATAATTTTACTATAACTCTGATAATTAAATATTCACTCAATTTCAATGATCAGATGAAATTGAATGATTTTAATTTCATTATTAAATAAATTTTTTTATACATCCTAGTAATTTCACTATAATTTTACTATAACTCTGATAATTAAATATTCACTCAATTTCAATGATCAGATGAAATTGAATGATTTTAATTTCATTATTAAATAAATTTTTTTATACATCCTAGTAATTTCACTATAATTTTACTATAACTCTGATAATTAAATATTCACTCAATTTCAATGATCAGATGAAATTGAATGATTTTAATTTCATTATTAAGTAAATTTTTTTATACATCCTAGTAATTTCACTATAATTTTACTATAACTCTGATAATTAAATATTCACTCAATTTCAATGATCAGATGAAATTGAATGATTTTAATTTCATTATTAAGTAAATTTTTTTATACATCCTAGTAATTTCACTATAATTTTACTATAACTCTGATAATTAAATATTCACTCAATTTCAATGATCAGATGAAATTGAATGATTTTAATTTCATTATTAAGTAAATTTTTTTATACATCCTAGTAATTTCACTATAATTTTACTATAACTCTGATAATTAAATATTCACTCAATTTCAATGATCAGATGAAATTGAATGATTTTAATTTCATTATTAAGTAAATTTTTTTATACATCCTAGTAATTTCACTATAATTTTACTATAACTCTGATAATTAAATATTCACTCAATTTCAATGATCAGATGAAATTGAATGATTTTAATTTCATTATTAAGTAAATTTTTTTATACATCCTAGTAATTTCACTATAATTTTACTATAACTCTGATAATTAAATATTCACTCAATTTCAATGATCAGATGAAATTGAATGATTTTAATTTCATTATTAAGTAAATTTTTTTTATACATCCTAATAATTTCACTATAATTTTACTATAACTCTGATAATTAAATATTCACTCAATTTCAATGATCAGATGAAATTGAATGATTTTAATTTCATTATTAAGTAAATTTTTTTATACATCCTAGTAATTTCACTATAATTTTACTATAACTCTGATAATTAAATATTCACTCAATTTCAATAAATCAAGACTTATTTATAATATAATTAAATTTTTATATATTACAATAAAAATTAAATTAATTAAAGAAAATAATCAAAATTTATTTATAATATAATTAAATTTTTATATATTACAATAAAAATTAAATTAATTAAAGAAAATAATCAAAATTTATTTTATAATATAATTAAATTTTTATATATCATAATAAAAATTAAATTAATTAAAGAAAATAATCAAAATTTATTTTATTTAAATAATAATTTTTATATAAACAATAATAATTAAATATATAAATATGTATTTATTATATTAAACTTTTTTTTTTTTTTTTTATATTAATAAATTTTTTAATATAAATAATTCAAATTATAAATTCATAAAATATATAATTTATATTTTATAATATAATTTATAATTTAATAATAATAAATTTAATATAATAAATATTTATTTATTAATAAATATTTAATCGATATATAAATATATAATTATTATTATAAAAGAAAAAAAAATAAATTATAGATTAATATACATATTATACATAATAAATATGTTAATCTATATACAATTATCTATAAATCTTGAGATCTACATACATCTATCAATATATACTAAGAGTCTAATTATATATAATTATCTATGGATTTATCGAATATATGATCTATATTATAAAATATAATCCACAATTTAATAACAATAGATTTAATATAATAAATATTTATCTATTAATAAATATTTAATCGATATATATATATATAATTATTGTTATAAAGAAAAAAAAATAAATTATAGATTAATATACATATTATACATAATAAATATATTAATTTATATACAATTATCTATAAATCTTGAGATCTACATACATCTATCAATATATACTAAGAGTCTAATTATATATAATTATCTATGGATTTATCGAATATATGATTTATATTATAAAATATAATCCACAATTTAATAACAATAGATTTAATATAATAAATATTTATCTATTAATAAATATTTAATCGATATATATATATATAATTATTGTTATAAAGAAAAAAAAATAAATTATAGATTAATATACATATTATACATAATAAATATGTTAATCTATATACAATTATCTATAAATCTTGAGATCTACATACATCTATCAATATATACTAAGAGTCTAATTATATATAATTATCTATGGATTTATCGAATATATGATCTATATTATAAAATATAATCCATAATTTAATAACAATAGATTTAATATAATAAATATTTATCTATTAATAAATATTTAATCGATATATATATATATAATTATTGTTATAAAGAAAAAAAAATAAATTATAGATTAATATACATATTATACATAATAAATATGTTAATCTATATACAATTATCTATAAATCTTGAGATCTACATACATCTATCAATATATACTAAGAGTCTAATTATATATAATTATCTATGGATTTATCGAATATATGATCTATATTATAAAATATAATCCACAATTTAATAACAATAGATTTAATATAATAAATATTTATTTATTAATAAATATTTAATCGATATATATATATATAATTATTGTTATAAAGAAAAAAAAATAAATTATAGATTAATATACATATTATACATAATAAATATGTTAATTTATATACAATTATCTATAAATCTTGAGATCTACATACATCTATCAATATATACTAAGAGTCTAATTATATATAATTATCTATGGATTTATCGAATATATGATCTATATTATAAAATATAATCCATAATTTAATAACAATAGATTTAATATAATAAATATTTATCTATTAATAAATATTTAATTGATATATATATATATAATTATTGTTATAAAGAAAAAAAAATAAATTATAGATTAATATACATATTATACATAATAAATATGTTAATCTATATACAATTATCTATAAATCTTGAGATCTACATACATCTATCAATATATACTAAGAGTCTAATTATATATAATTATCTATGGATTTATCGAATATATGATCTATATTATAAAATATAATCCATAATTTAATAATAATAAATTTAATACAATAAATATTTATTTATTAATAAATATTTAATTGATATATATATATATATACATACATATATATATATATATATATAATTAATATTATATAATAAATAAATAAATTATATATATATATATATATATGTATATAAATAATATTATATTATAAAATAAATTATATATATATGTATATATATATATATATATATCAATTAAATGTTTATTAATAAATAAATATTTATTGTATTAAATTTATTATTATTAAATTATGGATTATATTTTATAATATATATTATATATTCGATAAATCCATAGATAATTATATATAATTAGACTCTTAGTATATATTGATAGATGTATGTAGATCTCAAGATTTATAGATAATTGTATATAGATTAACATATTTATTATGTATAATATGTATATTAATCTATAATTTATTTTTTTTCTTTATAACAATAATTATATATATATATATCGATTAAATATTTATTAATAAATAAATATTTATTATATTAAATCTATTGTTATTAAATTGTGAATTATATTTTATAATATAGATCATATATTCGATAAATCCATAGATAATTATATATAATTAGACTCTTAGTATATATTGATAGATGTATGTAGATCTCAAGATTTATAGATAATTGTATATAGATTAACATATTTATTATGTATAATATGTATATTAATCTATAATTTATTTTTTTTTCTTTATAACAATAATTATATATATATATATCGATTAAATATTTATTAATAGATAAATATTTATTATATTAAATCTATTGTTATTAAATTGTGGATTATATTTTATAATATAGATCATATATTCGATAAATCCATAGATAATTATATATAATTAGACTCTTAGTATATATTGATAGATGTATATAGTTCTCAAGATTTATAGATAATTGTATATAGATTAACATATTTATTATGTATAATATGTATATTAATCTATAATTTATTTTTTTTTCTTTATAATAATAATTATATATATATATATCAATTAAATATTTATTAATAGATAAATATTTATTATATTAAATCTATTGTTATTAAATTGTGGATTATATTTTATAATATAGATCATATATTCGATAAATCCATAGATAATTATATATAATTAGACTCTTAGTATATATTGATAGATGTATGTAGATCTCAAGATTTATAGATAATTGTATATAGATTAACATATTTATTATGTATAATATGTATATTAATCTATAATTTATTTTTTTTTCTTTATAACAATAATTATATATATATATATCGATTAAATATTTATTAATAGATAAATATTTATTATATTAAATCTATTGTTATTAAATTGTGGATTATATTTTATAATATAGATCATATATTCGATAAATCCATAGATAATTATATATAATTAGACTCTTAGTATATATTGATAGATGTATGTAGATCTCAAGATTTATAGATAATTATATATAGATTAACATATTTATTATGTATAATATGTATATTAATCTATAATTTATTTTTTTTTCTTTATAACAATAATTATATATATATATATCAATTAAATATTTATTAATAGATAAATATTTATTATATTAAATCTATTGTTATTAAATTATGGATTATATTTTATAATATAGATCATATATTCGATAAATCCATAGATAATTATATATAATTAGACTCTTAGTATATATTGATAGATGTATGTAGATCTCAAGATTTATAGATAATTGTATATAGATTAACATATTTATTATGTATAATATGTATATTAATCTATAATTTATTTTTTTTTCTTCATAACAATAATTATATATATATATATCGATTAAATATTTATTAATAGATAAATATTTATTATATTAAATCTATTGTTATTAAATTGTGGATTATATTTTATAATATAGATCATATATTCGATAAATCCATAGATAATTATATATAATTAGACTCTTAGTATATATTGATAGATGTATGTAGATCTCAAGATTTATAGATAATTATATATAGATTAACATATTTATTATGTATAATATGTATATTAATCTATAATTTATTTTTTTTCTTTTATAACAATAATTATATATTTATATATCGATTAAATATTTATTAATAAATAAATATTTATTATATTAAATTTATTATTATTAAATTATAAATTATATTATAAAATATAAATTATATATTTTATGAATTTATAATTTGAATTATTTATATTAAAAAATTTATTAATATAAAAAAAAAAAAAAAAAGTTTAATATAATAAATACATATTTATATATTTAATTATTATTGTTTATATAAAAATTATTATTTAAATAAAATAAATTTTGATTATTTTCTTTAATTAATTTAATTTTTATTATGATATATAAAAATTTAATTATATTATAAAATAAATTTTGATTATTTTCTTTAATTAATTTAATTTTTATTGTAATATATAAAAATTTAATTATATTATAAATAAATTTTGATTATTTTCTTTAATTAATTTAATTTTTATTGTAATATATAAAAATTTAATTATATTATAAATAAGTCTTGATTTATTGAAATTGAGTGAATATTTAATTATCAGAGTTATAGTAAAATTATAGTGAAATTACTAGGATGTATAAAAAAATTTACTTAATAATGAAATTAAAATCATTCAATTTCATCTGATCATTGAAATTGAGTGAATATTTAATTATCAGAGTTATAGTAAAATTATAGTGAAATTACTAGGATGTATAAAAAAATTTACTTAATAATGAAATTAAAATCATTCAATTTCATCTGATCATTGAAATTGAGTGAATATTTAATTATCAGAGTTATAGTAAAATTATAGTGAAATTACTAGGATGTATAAAAAAATTTACTTAATAATGAAATTAAAATCATTCAATTTCATCTGATCATTGAAATTGAGTGAATATTTAATTATCAGAGTTATAGTAAAATTATAGTGAAATTACTAGGATGTATAAAAAAATTTACTTAATAATGAAATTAAAATCATTCAATTTCATCTGATCATTGAAATTGAGTGAATATTTAATTATCAGAGTTATAGTAAAATTATAGTGAAATTACTAGGATGTATAAAAAAATTTACTTAATAATGAAATTAAAATCATTCAATTTCATCTGATCATTGAAATTGAGTGAATATTTAATTATCAGAGTTATAGTAAAATTATAGTGAAATTACTAGGATGTATAAAAAAATTTATTTAATAATGAAATTAAAATCATTCAATTTCATCTGATCATTGAAATTGAGTGAATATTTAATTATCAGAGTTATAGTAAAATTATAGTGAAATTACTAGGATGTATAAAAAAATTTATTTAATAATGAAATTAAAATCATTCAATTTCATCTGATCATTGAAATTGAGTGAATATTTAATTATCAGAGTTATAGTAAAATTATAGTGAAATTACTAGGATGTATAAAAAAATTTACTTAATAATGAAATTAAAATCATTCAATTTCATCTGATCATTGAAATTGAGTGAATATTTAATTATCAGAGTTATAGTAAAATTATAGTGAAATTACTAGGATGTATAAAAAAATTTACTTAATAATGAAATTAAAATCATTCAATTTCATCTGATCATTGAAATTGAGTGAATATTTAATTATCAGAGTTATAGTAAAATTATAGTGAAATTACTAGGATGTATAAAAAAATTTACTTAATAATGAAATTAAAATCATTCAATTTCATCTGATCATTGAAATTGAGTGAATATTTAATTATCAGAGTTATAGTAAAATTATAGTGAAATTACTAGGATGTATAAAAAAATTTACTTAATAATGAAATTAAAATCATTCAATTTCATCTGATCATTGAAATTGAGTGAATATTTAATTATCAGAGTTATAGTAAAATTATAGTGAAATTACTAGGATGTATAAAAAAATTTACTTAATAATGAAATTAAAATCATTCAATTTCATCTGATCATTGAAATTGAGTGAATATTTAATTATCAGAGTTATAGTAAAATTATAGTGAAATTACTAGGATGTATAAAAAAATTTACTTAATAATGAAATTAAAATCATTCAATTTCATCTGATCATTGAAATTGAGTGAATATTTAATTATCAGAGTTATAGTAAAATTATAGTGAAATTACTAGGATGTATAAAAAAATTTACTTAATAATGAAATTAAAATCATTCAATTTCATCTGATCATTGAAATTGAGTGAATATTTAATTATCAGAGTTATAGTAAAATTATAGTGAAATTACTAGGATGTATAAAAAAATTTACTTAATAATGAAATTAAAATCATTCAATTTCATCTGATCATTGAAATTGAGTGAATATTTAATTATCAGAGTTATAGTAAAATTATAGTGAAATTACTAGGATGTATAAAAAAATTTACTTAATAATGAAATTAAAATCATTCAATTTCATCTGATCATTGAAATTGAGTGAATATTTAATTATCAGAGTTATAGTAAAATTATAGTGAAATTACTAGGATGTATAAAAAAATTTACTTAATAATGAAATTAAAATCATTCAATTTCATCTGATCATTGAAATTGAGTGAATATTTAATTATCAGAGTTATAGTAAAATTATAGTGAAATTACTAGGATGTATAAAAAAATTTACTTAATAATGAAATTAAAATCATTCAATTTCATCTGATCATTGAAATTGAGTGAATATTTAATTATCAGAGTTATAGTAAAATTATAGTGAAATTACTAGGATGTATAAAAAAATTTATTTAATAATGAAATTAAAATCATTCAATTT
The DNA here is from genome assembly GCF_051014445.1 of Colletes latitarsis. Lineage (NCBI taxonomy): Eukaryota > Metazoa > Arthropoda > Insecta > Hymenoptera > Colletidae > Colletes > Colletes latitarsis. The sequence goes on from NW_027488404.1 coordinate 97,754, forward strand.
CATCTGATCATTGAAATTGAGTGAATATTTAATTATCAGAGTTATAGTAAAATTATAGTGAAATTACTAGGATGTATAAAAAAATTTACTTAATAATGAAATTAAAATCATTCAATTTCATCTGATCATTGAAATTGAGTGAATATTTAATTATCAGAGTTATAGTAAAATTATAGTGAAATTACTAGGATGTATAAAAAAATTTACTTAATAATGAAATTAAAATCATTCAATTTCATCTGATCATTGAAATTGAGTGAATATTTAATTATCAGAGTTATAGTAAAATTATAGTGAAATTACTAGGATGTATAAAAAAATTTACTTAATAATGAAATTAAAATCATTCAATTTCATCTGATCATTGAAATTGAGTGAATATTTAATTATCAGAGTTATAGTAAAATTATAGTGAAATTACTAGGATGTATAAAAAAATTTACTTAATAATGAAATTAAAATCATTCAATTTCATCTGATCATTGAAATTGAGTGAATATTTAATTATCAGAGTTATAGTAAAATTATAGTGAAATTACTAGGATGTATAAAAAAATTTACTTAATAATGAAATTAAAATCATTCAATTTCATCTGATCATTGAAATTGAGTGAATATTTAATTATCAGAGTTATAGTAAAATTATAGTGAAATTACTAGGATGTATAAAAAAATTTACTTAATAATGAAATTAAAATCATTCAATTTCATCTGATCATTGAAATTGAGTGAATATTTAATTATCAGAGTTATAGTAAAATTATAGTGAAATTACTAGGATGTATAAAAAAATTTACTTAATAATGAAATTAAAATCATTCAATTTCATCTGATCATTGAAATTGAGTGAATATTTAATTATCAGAGTTATAGTAAAATTATAGTGAAATTACTAGGATGTATAAAAAAATTTACTTAATAATGAAATTAAAATCATTCAATTTCATCTGATCATTGAAATTGAGTGAATATTTAATTATCAGAGTTATAGTAAAATTATAGTGAAATTACTAGGATGTATAAAAAAATTTACTTAATAATGAAATTAAAATCATTCAATTTCATCTGATCATTGAAATTGAGTGAATATTTAATTATCAGAGTTATAGTAAAATTATAGTGAAATTACTAGGATGTATAAAAAAATTTACTTAATAATGAAATTAAAATCATTCAATTTCATCTGATCATTGAAATTGAGTGAATATTTAATTATCAGAGTTATAGTAAAATTATAGTGAAATTACTAGGATGTATAAAAAAATTTACTTAATAATGAAATTAAAATCATTCAATTTCATCTGATCATTGAAATTGAGTGAATATTTAATTATCAGAGTTATAGTAAAATTATAGTGAAATTACTAGGATGTATAAAAAAATTTACTTAATAATGAAATTAAAATCATTCAATTTCATCTGATCATTGAAATTGAGTGAATATTTAATTATCAGAGTTATAGTAAAATTATAGTGAAATTACTAGGATGTATAAAAAAATTTACTTAATAATGAAATTAAAATCATTCAATTTCATCTGATCATTGAAATTGAGTGAATATTTAATTATCAGAGTTATAGTAAAATTATAGTGAAATTACTAGGATGTATAAAAAAATTTACTTAATAATGAAATTAAAATCATTCAATTTCATCTGATCATTGAAATTGAGTGAATATTTAATTATCAGAGTTATAGTAAAATTATAGTGAAATTACTAGGATGTATAAAAAAATTTATTTAATAATGAAATTAAAATCATTCAATTTCATCTGATCATTGAAATTGAGTGAATATTTAATTATCAGAGTTATAGTAAAATTATAGTGAAATTATTAGGATGTATAAAAAAATTTATTTAATAATGAAATTAAAATCATTCAATTTCATCTGATCATTGAAATTGAGTGAATATTTAATTATCAGAGTTATAGTAAAATTATAGTGAAATTACTAGGATGTATAAAAAAATTTACTTAATAATGAAATTAAAATCATTCAATTTCATCTGATCATTGAAATTGAGTGAATATTTAATTATCAGAGTTATAGTAAAATTATAGTGAAATTACTAGGATGTATAAAAAAATTTACTTAATAATGAAATTAAAATCATTCAATTTCATCTGATCATTGAAATTGAGTGAATATTTAATTATCAGAGTTATAGTAAAATTATAGTGAAATTACTAGGATGTATAAAAAAATTTACTTAATAATGAAATTAAAATCATTCAATTTCATCTGATCATTGAAATTGAGTGAATATTTAATTATCAGAGTTATAGTAAAATTATAGTGAAATTACTAGGATGTATAAAAAAATTTACTTAATAATGAAATTAAAATCATTCAATTTCATCTGATCATTGAAATTGAGTGAATATTTAATTATCAGAGTTATAGTAAAATTATAGTGAAATTACTAGGATGTATAAAAAAATTTACTTAATAATGAAATTAAAATCATTCAATTTCATCTGATCATTGAAATTGAGTGAATATTTAATTATCAGAGTTATAGTAAAATTATAGTGAAATTACTAGGATGTATAAAAAAATTTACTTAATAATGAAATTAAAATCATTCAATTTCATCTGATCATTGAAATTGAGTGAATATTTAATTATCAGAGTTATAGTAAAATTATAGTGAAATTACTAGGATGTATAAAAAAATTTACTTAATAATGAAATTAAAATCATTCAATTTCATCTGATCATTGAAATTGAGTGAATATTTAATTATCAGAGTTATAGTAAAATTATAGTGAAATTACTAGGATGTATAAAAAAATTTATTTAATAATGAAATTAAAATCATTCAATTTCATCTGATCATTGAAATTGAGTGAATATTTAATTATCAGAGTTATAGTAAAATTATAGTGAAATTACTAGGATGTATAAAAAAATTTACTTAATAATGAAATTAAAATCATTCAATTTCATCTGATCATTGAAATTGAGTGAATATTTAATTATCAGAGTTATAGTAAAATTATAGTGAAATTACTAGGATGTATAAAAAAATTTACTTAATAATGAAATTAAAATCATTCAATTTCATCTGATCATTGAAATTGAGTGAATATTTAATTATCAGAGTTATAGTAAAATTATAGTGAAATTACTAGGATGTATAAAAAAATTTACTTAATAATGAAATTAAAATCATTCAATTTCATCTGATCATTGAAATTGAGTGAATATTTAATTATCAGAGTTATAGTAAAATTATAGTGAAATTACTAGGATGTATAAAAAAATTTACTTAATAATGAAATTAAAATCATTCAATTTCATCTGATCATTGAAATTGAGTGAATATTTAATTATCAGAGTTATAGTAAAATTATAGTGAAATTACTAGGATGTATAAAAAAATTTACTTAATAATGAAATTAAAATCATTCAATTTCATCTGATCATTGAAATTGAGTGAATATTTAATTATCAGAGTTATAGTAAAATTATAGTGAAATTACTAGGATGTATAAAAAAATTTACTTAATAATGAAATTAAAATCATTCAATTTCATCTGATCATTGAAATTGAGTGAATATTTAATTATCAGAGTTATAGTAAAATTATAGTGAAATTACTAGGATGTATAAAAAAATTTACTTAATAATGAAATTAAAATCATTCAATTTCATCTGATCATTGAAATTGAGTGAATATTTAATTATCAGAGTTATAGTAAAATTATAGTGAAATTACTAGGATGTATAAAAAAATTTACTTAATAATGAAATTAAAATCATTCAATTTCATCTGATCATTGAAATTGAGTGAATATTTAATTATCAGAGTTATAGTAAAATTATAGTGAAATTACTAGGATGTATAAAAAAATTTACTTAATAATGAAATTAAAATCATTCAATTTCATCTGATCATTGAAATTGAGTGAATATTTAATTATCAGAGTTATAGTAAAATTATAGTGAAATTACTAGGATGTATAAAAAAATTTACTTAATAATGAAATTAAAATCATTCAATTTCATCTGATCATTGAAATTGAGTGAATATTTAATTATCAGAGTTATAGTAAAATTATAGTGAAATTACTAGGATGTATAAAAAAATTTACTTAATAATGAAATTAAAATCATTCAATTTCATCTGATCATTGAAATTGAGTGAATATTTAATTATCAGAGTTATAGTAAAATTATAGTGAAATTACTAGGATGTATAAAAAAATTTACTTAATAATGAAATTAAAATCATTCAATTGATAAAATTTTAGTTTATTATAAAATTTTTCTATTACGATGAAAAGATTTAATTAAAAATTAAAAGTTTTAATAAAAATTTAATTTTAGTTTTATTATTAATTAATTATTTTAATATTTATATAAATTTTTTTTTTATTATGAATTTTTAAATAAAATTTATAAAAATTATTTAAATTTTATAATTAAAAAATAAATGAAAATTTTATTTAGGGAAAAAAAATTAATAGAAGATAATTTAGTGCCAGCATCTGCGGTTAAACTACATCTATAAATTAATAATAACAATTTTAAATAAATTTAATAAAAAAAAATTAAATAAATAATTAATTATAATTTTAGTGAAATAATAATATAATTTTAAATTTATTTATTAAATTTAGTTATTTTGTAAATTTTATTAAAAACTAGGATTAGATACCCTATTATTAAAAAAGAAATTATGCAATTGATTATTAAATGTTAATCATTAAAATTAAAATATTTGGCGGTTAAATAATATTTTAGAGGAACTTGTGAATTAATTTGATGATCCACGATAAGATTTACTTAATTTAATTTTTATGTATTGTTGTTTTTAAAAATTTTAATAAAAATATTTTTATTAAATTTAATTTAAATTATAATTCAAATCAAAATGTAGAATAATTAAGATTTAATGAGTTACAATAAAATTTATATTTAAGGATAATTTATTTTAATATAAATTTTAAAAAGGATTTAAAAGTAAATAATTTTAAATTAAAATTATTGAAAGTTGTAAATTTAATGTACAAATCGCCCGTCATTTTCATATAAAAATTGGAAAAAGTCGTAACAAAGTAAAAGTATTGGAAAATGTTTTTAGTTTAAGAGTAAATAATTAATTAATAATTTATTTTTAAATAAATTTAAATAATAATTTTTATTCTAAAAATATTTATTTTATATATATAATATATATATAATATATATATATATATATATATATTATTTTAAAGTTTAATTTAATTTAATAATAATTAAAGTAATTTTAAATATAAATTTGTTTAAGTAAATATTTTAAATAAATTTTTTATATTAATAAGTATTGTAAAAGTTTTAAATAATTTTAAATAAAAAAAAAAATTATTTTTGTACCTTTTGTATCAGGGTTTATTAATTATAATTATATATATATATATATTTCTCGAAAATAAAAGAGCTAAATAAATATAATTTTTTATGTAAAATAATTAATTATTAATATTTATTTAGAAATTATACGTTATTCGATTTTATTGATATCTAGTTTTTTTTGAAATGAATTTAATTCATATATTTAATAAAAATTTATTTTATAATAAAATAAAATTTATTAAATATAAAAAAATTATGGGATAAACTTTAATTTTAAAATTATTATTTAAAATATTTATTTAAATATATTTATATTCATAAAATTTGTTAATATTAAAAAAAATTTAATAATTTATAAAATTTAAATATTTAAAGATTTATTAATAAAATATAAATTAATAAAAAAAAATTAATTAAAATTAAATTAAATTAATTTATAATGATAAAATTAGTAAATTTTATTATATTAATATATTTATTTAATTTATAAATATAATATAGGAATTAAGCAAAAATTATATTCACCTGTTTATCAAAAACATGTCTTTTTGTTAATAATTTAAAGTCAATTCTGCTCAATGAATTAAATTTTAAATAGCTGCAGTATTTTGACTGTACAAAGGTAGCATAATAAATAGGTTTTTAATTGGAATCTTGTATGAAAGAGTTAATGAAATATAAACTATCTTTATTATAAAAATTAAATTTTAATTTTAAGTAAAAATGCTTAAATAATATTAAGGGACGATAAGACCCTATAGAATTTTATATAATTTTATTAATATTAATATTTTAAATTGATATTAATAAAATTATATTTTATTGGGAGGATATTTAAATTTATTAAACTTTAAAATAATTAATAATCAATAATTATTGTTTAAATAAATGAATTATTGTTTAAATAAATGAATTTTATTAAAAATTAATAGATAAATTACCTTAGGGATAACAGTGTAATATCTTTGGAAAGATCATATTAATAAAGATGATTACAACCTCGATGTTGAATTAAGATAAATTTTAAATGCAGTAGTTTAAAAATTAAGTCTGTTCGACTTTTAAAATCTTACATGATTTGAGTTCAGATCGGCGTAAGCCAGATCGGTTTCTATCTTTAATAAAAATAAATATTTTTGTACGAAAGGACTCTATATTTAAAATAATTTTTTATTAATTAATAAATATTTTTATTAATTATTTTAGCAAATTAGTGCAATTAAATTTAGAATTTAGTATAAATATAATTTATTATATAAATAATAATTTATTCTTTATTAAATTATATATATATAAGTTTAATTTATTTATTTTTATTAATTTTAATAAATTTAATAGCTGTTGCATTTTTAACATTATATGAACGAAAAATTTTAGGTTATATTCAAGATCGAAAAGGTCCAAATAAATCTGGATTTATAGGATTATTTCAACCAATTAATGATGCTATAAAATTATTATTTAAAGAATTTTTTATTTTAAAAAATTCAAATTTTTATCAATATATATTTTGTCCTATATTAATTTTAATTTTATCTTTTATATTATGATTAGTAACACCTTTTTATTTTAATTTATATAATAATAATTTTTCAATTTTATTTATATTAAGAATTTTAAGATTTAGTGTTTTTCCTATAATAATTATAGGATGATCTTCAAATTCTAACTATTCTATGTTAGGATCAATTCGATCTATTGCACAATCTATTTCTTATGAAATTAGATTATTCTTAATATTATTAATTATAATATTATTAACTGAAAATATATCTTTTTACAATTTTATTATTTTTCAAAAATATATTAAATTTTGCATTCTTTTATTTCCTTTATATTTAATATTTATATTAAATATATTAATAGAATTAAATCGTACACCATTTGATTTAATTGAAGGTGAATCAGAATTAATTTCTGGATTTAATACTGAATATTTTAGAAGACAATTTACTATAATTTTTATAGCTGAATATTTAAGAATTAGATTTGCAAGAATAATTTTAAGTATTATATTTTTTGGATTTGATATATATTCAATTAAATTTTTATTAATTTATTATTTTCATTTATTATTAATTATTTGAATACGTGGAGTTTTACCTCGTATTCGATATGATGAATTAATATATTTATGTTGAAAAACTTTTTTACCTATAACTTTAATATATTTATTTTTTATTTTTATATTTAAACAATTTTCTAATATTATATTATAAATTAAAATATTAAATAAATTTTTAATTTGTAATTTAATAATTATATAAATATAATTATTATTATAAAATTTAAGTTTATAGAAGTTTATAATATTCTATCTTATATTTTCAAAATATATGCTTAATTCAAGCTCATAAACTTAAAATTTTATGTTTATTTTATTTAAAATTTTAATATAATAATATTATCTCAAAATTTATTAAATATTGAATTTAATAAAAAATATGAGAAATATAATAATGAAAATAATTGTCTTAAATTAGTGTAAGGATATTCAATTAATTGACTACCTAATCAAGTTAATAAAATAAATACATTAACAAATATTCAAAACATAATTTTATTAATTGGATAAAATTTACTTGATTTAATATTATAATTATTAATAATTGGTAAAAAATATAAAATTAAAATTGATATAAATAACATTAATACTCCTCCTAATTTATTTGGAATAGCTCGTAAAATTGAATATGCAAATAAAAAATATCATTCTGGTTTAATATGTTCTGGTGTAATTATAGAATTTGCTATAATAAAATTATCTGGGTCACTTAAATAATAAGGAATTTGTGTAACAATAATAAAATTAATATATAAAATTAAAATGAATCCTATAATATCTTTAATGAAAAAATAAGGATAAAAAGGAATTTTATAGATATTACTATCTATACCTATTGGGTTATTTGATCCATTTAAATGTAAATAAAATAAATGTAAAATTACTATAAATATAATAATTAAAGGTAAAATAAAATGAAATGAATAAAAACGATTTAATGTTGCATTATTAATTGAAAATCCTCCTCAAATTCATTCAACAATATCTTGCCCAATATATGGTAATGCGGATAATAAATTTGTAATTACAGTTGCACCTCAAAAAGATATTTGTCCTCATGGTAATACATACCCTAAAAAAGCCGTAGCTATAGAAAGTAATAAAATTATAATTCCAATAAATCATACATTAATTGATTTAAATGAATGATAATAGATATTTCGTCCAATATGTATATATATACAAATAAAATATATTGAAGCTCCATTAATCAACCTTTATTAACATCTTTTATAATATGAATAACTCTTTCAAAAGCATAATTAATATTTGGACAATAATGTAATGATAATAATAACCCTGAAATAATCTGAATTATTAAATATAATCCTAATAATGATCCAAAATTTCATAAAATATTAATATTTAATGGAGTTGGTAAAATAATTAATGAATTATTAAAAATTTTAAGTAATGAATTAACTTTAAATAATTTAATGAATTTATTTTTCATTAATTAAATATAATATTTTTTATATTATTAATTTTTAATTTTTCGTAATGATTTAAATTTAATTAATGATATTTTTATAATTAAATTTAAACAATAAATTAAATAAGTAATTGAAATAAAAATAAAAATACAATTAGGAAATTTATATAATAATTTAATTGAATAATTAATATTTTTAAATATAATTTTATTTATTATAAAATCAATTGAAATATAATTATAATATGTATAAATTATAATTAAAATTATAATAATATATATTAATAAAATTGAATAATATTCATAAGTAAATATAATTATCTTATAATTATTAATTAATCTAGTAAAATATATAAATATAATTATTAATCCTCCAATTATTGAAATAAAAATTATATAACTATATATATTTATATTTATATCTAAATTAATTAATAATAATATATTTATAATATAAAAAACTAAAATTATTATAAATATTAATGGGTGTAAATTAACTTTTATTATTGAAAATCTAATTAATATAATTAAATTTGAAACAATAATTAATTTAATTAAAATTATTATTTTTGGTATTATTATTATCATTTTAAAATTAAAATTATCATTTATAAATTAACAAAAATAGTTTATTTAAAATATTAATTTTGGGAATTAAAGATAAAATATTCTTTTTTTTTTTGAAAATTAAGATTGTTTTAAATAAATATTATTTTTTTTAATTTACAAAATTAATGTTTTAAAATAAACTATAAAACTTAATTTAATTTTAAATATTCAAAATAAATATATAAAATATGATTTTATTGGTGATATATTATTTAATTATCACTTTTTTTATTTAATAATATTTTTAGGAGTAGTATTAATTTTTAAATTTAAAGATTCATTATTAATAATTTTAATTAGAATTGAATTTATAATTATATTAAATATTGTAATAACTATCTATTTAAAAATTATATATTTTGATGAATGATTATTTTTATTCTATATTGTATTTTCTATTTGTGAAAGAGTATTAGGTTTATCTTTAATTATTAATTTAATATATAAATATGGGAATCAAAATATTAGAATAATAAATTTAATATGGTAATAATAATTAAAATATTAAAATAATTAAATTTAATATGGTAATAATAATTTTATTTAATACATTTGCTTTAATTTATATATATAATTTTTATAAATATAAATTTATAATAAGAAATTTAATTAATATAATATTAATTATATTAATTATAAATTATGATTTATTTATTGAATGAAATAAATATAGATTTAATTTTAGATTAAATAATTATTCTTTTATAATGATTATTTTAAGATTATGAAATTTTTAGTATTATTATTATATCATTAAGATTAAAAATAATTAATTTTAATTTATTTATTAATTTTTTATTAATTTTATTAATTAATTTAATTTTATTTTTTATATCTAATAATGTTTTAATATTTTATTTTTTTTTTGAAGTTAGATTAATTTTAATATTTTTAATAATTATTTATTGAGGAATAGGTGAAATACGAATTTTAGCGAGAATATATTTAATATTTTATACTTTATTTTTTCTTTACCACTTTTATTATTTTTATTTTTAATAATTTTAAATAAAAATTATATTATATTTAATATAATAGAAATAGAATTATTTATTTGTAATAATTATCTATTTATATTTATAATTTTATCTTTTTTAGTTAAAATTCCAATTTTTGGTATACATAATTGATTATTAAAAGCTCATGTAGAAGCTCCTGTATATTGTTCAATAATTTTAGCTTCTATTATATTAAAATTAGGAACATATGGATTATTACGATTTATTTTAATTTTTTACAATAATTTAATATTTATTAAAATTTATATTATAATTATTAGTATAACTGGAGGTATTATTTTAAGAATTTTATGTTTACGTCAAATTGATATAAAAATTTTAGTTGCATACTCTTCAGTAGTTCATATAAGTATTTTAATTAGTAGATTAATAACTTTAAAAAATTTAAGTTTATATAGATGTTATTTAACAATAATTTCTCATGGTTTATGTTCATCAGGATTATTTTATATAGTAAATTTATTTTATAAAGAAACAAATAGTCGATTAATAATTATTAATAAAGGTATTATTAATATTACTTCAAAAATATCATTATTATGATTTTTATTATGTTCTTCTAATATATCTGCTCCTTTATCATTAAATTTAATTAGAGAAATTTTTACTATAATAATTTTATATAATTGATGTAATTCATTAATTTTTATATTAATATTAATTAGATTTTTAAGATTTATTTATTCTTTATATTTATTTAGATATATAAATCATGGAAAAATAAATTTTTATTTAAAAATTAAGAATTTTAAGTTTTTAGAATTTTTAGTAATTATTTTACATTGATTACCTTTAAATTTTATATTTTTAAATTTAGATTTATTTATATAATTTAATTGTAATAAAAATATTTATTTAAATTTAAATTAATATATATATATATATATTAATATATGTATATATATATATATTAATATATAATATATATATAATTAAAAATCAATTTAAATAGTTTAAATAAAAATATTGAATTGTGGATTCAATGATGTATAAAAATACTTTAAATTATATTATTAATAATTATTTATAGTTTATTTATATTAATTTTAAGTTTTATATTAATAATTATAGGAATATATTTTTATATATTTAAATTTAATATATATATTGAATGATTAATATTAAATTTTAATAGAATAAAAATTGAATTTTTAATTTTTTTAGATTATATAAGATTAATTTTTTAAGAATTGTAATATTAATTTCTTCTATAGTAATATTATATAGAATTGAATATATAAAATCAGAAATTTTTATTAAACGATTTATTTATTTAGTAATATTATTTGTAATTTCAATATGTTTAATAATTTTAAGTCCAAATATTTTTAGAATTATATTAGGTTGGGATGGTTTAGGATTAATTTCTTATTGTTTAATTATTTTTTATCAAAATTATAATTCATATAATTCAGGATTTTTAACAATTTTATGTAATCGAATTGGAGATGTTAGATTATTATTAATAATTTGTATATTTATAAATTTAGGATCTTGAAATGGATTAATTTATAATAATAATTTTTATAACAATATATTAAATTTTATATTAATTTTAACAGCTATAACTAAAAGTGCTCAAATACCTTTTTCTTTATGATTACCTGCTGCTATAACAGCCCCTACTCCAGTTTCTTCATTAGTTCATTCATCAACATTAGTTACTGCAGGTGTATATTTATTAATTCGATATAATAAATTATTTATAATAAATATAAATATTAATATATATATATTATACATTTCTTTAATAACAACTTTTATAGCAAGATTAATAGCTAATTTTGAATATGATTTAAAAAAAATTATTGCTTTATCAACATTAAGACAATTAGGTTTAATAATATTAACTTTAAGTATTAATTATTATGAATTAGCATTTTTTCATATAATTATTCATGCTTTATTTAAATCATTAATATTTTTATGTGCTGGAGATTTTATTCATTTAATAAATAATAATCAAGATATTCGTAAATATGGTAATATATTAATAATTACACCAATAAAAAGATTAATTATAATTTTAAGTTTAATTATATTAATAGGATTTCCATTTTTATCTGGATTTTATTCAAAAGATTTAATTATTGAAATATTTATAAATAAAAAATTAAATTATATTTTTTATTTAATTTTTATTATTTCAATAATATTAACAATTAGGTATAGAATTCGAATAATTTTATGATTAATATTTTTTAATAATAATTTTATTCCTATAATTTATTTTAAAGAAAATAAATTAATAATTTTTTGTATAATAATATTATTAATATTATCTTTTTTTTTTAGATATAATATATTTAAATTAATTTATATTAAATATTTATTTAATATATATATATTAGATAAAATAATAATTTTAAATTTTTATATTTATGGATTTTGAATTAGTTTATTAATGTATAATTTCAATATATATTTATTTAAAAATTTAATAAATTTTATTATAACAATATTTTTTTCTATATATATATTTAAATATAGATATAAAAATTTATTTAATATTATATATAAATATGAAATTTTAATAGAAAAAGGATGATTTGAAAGATCTATAGGTATATATATATTGAAATTAATATATATATTTAATATATTTAATAATAAATATATATTTAATAAGTTAGAATTTATTGTTATTATAAATTTTTATATTATTATATTATTATTATTTATTTGAATTTTATAAATTATTTAAATAGCTTAAATATAAAAGTATAATATTGAAAATATTAAGATAAATAAATTTTTTAAATAGAAATATTAATGAATAATCATTAATTTTTAAGTTAGAAGCTTAAATTATTATATTTCAAATTTATATAATTTAAACAAAATATTATATTTTCAATATAAAAATAATATAAATTAATTTTATTTATAAATAATAAAAATTAATAATTTTTAATTGGAATATTTAATTCAATTAAATTATTAACAATAATTTACCTCTAATTTTTTGGTTTCAATTAAATTTAGATATTAATAATTTATTTATTAAATTTTTAAATGCAATTTAAATGTTATTATATTAACTAATATCCAAATTAAAAATTATATAAAGTAAAAATTTACATTTAATTTCGAATTAAAAATTTGATTATTAAAATTAATCTATATAATAAATTAATTTAATCAATTTAAATAACCTAAATATCATTCTATTAATAATCCAATAATTAATATTAATAAAAAATATATAAATATAATTATTGAAATTAAAGATATAAATTCTTTTATTACAAAAATTAATGGTAAAATTAATATAATTTCAACATCAAAAATTAAAAAAATTAATGAAATTAAAAAAAAATTATTAGAAAATGGTAATCGTCTATTAGATAAAGGATCAAATCCACACTCAATTGGTAAAATTTTTTCTCGATTTTTTTTATACCTTATTTTAAAATATAAATTTATAAATGTTAATAATAAACAAATAAATATAATAATAAATAATATAAATATATAATTAAAAATTATATATATTATTATTAATAAATTTTTTAATTGGAAGTTAATCGTAATAATTTTTATACTATATATATATATATTAATTAATTTAATATATTCATCAATAAATAAATATATAAACAAATAATCAAATAATATCTACAAAATGTCAATATCAAGATGAAGCTTCAAAATGAAAATGATGAATTTTAGAAAAATGATTAATTGATATACGAAATAAACATGTTATTAAAAATAAAATACCAATAATTACATGTGTTCCATGAAATCCTGTTAATAAATAAAAAATAGATCCAAAAATTCTATCATTAATACAAAATTTTGATTCATTATATTCTAAATATTGTAATAATGAAAAATAAATTCCTAATAAAATTGTACATAATAATCAAAATTTACTATATCTTAATTTATTATTTAATAATAAATTATGACTTAAAGTAATTATAAATCCAGATGAAATTAAAATAATTGAATTTAATAATGGAATATCATAAGGATTAAATATTAAAATATTTTTAGGAGGTCATAAATTACCAATTTCAATATTAGGTGAAATACATCTATGGAAATAAGTTCAAAATATTGAAATAAAAAAAAATAATTCTGAAATAATAAATAAAATTATTCTAAATTTTATTATTATTATTACTTTTAATGTATGAAATCCTTGATAAGTTCTTTCCCGAATAATATCTCGTCATCATTGAAATATTATTATTATTAAAATTAATATATTTAATAATATAAAAAATAATTTATTTAATATAAATCAATTTAATATTCTTATTAATAAATTTATTAAAGATAAAGAAGTTATTAAAGGTCATGGTCTTAATGTAACTAAATGAAAAGGATGATTTGAATTTATCATTTTAATATTTAATTTTAATTAGATTCATTAAAATATAATAAACTTAAAATTGAAAATACATATGATTGAATTATAGAAACTGAAATTTCTAAAATAAATAATATATTTTGTACAATAATAATTAAAGGTAAAAATAATAATATTAAATTATTTATTGATGATCCTATTAAAGATAATAATAAATGACCTGCTAATATATTAGCAGTTAATCGAATAGATAATGTTCATGGACGAATAATATTTCTAATTAATTCAATTAATACTATAAAATTTATTAAAAATATAGGTGTATTTAATGGAACTAAATGAATTAATATATAATTTAAATTTACACTTCATCCAAATAATATAAATCTTAATCATAAAGTTAAAGATAAAGATAAATTAATATTTAAATGACTTGTTGGTGTAAAATTATAAGGAAATAATCCTAATAAATTTATAAATAAAATTATTATTATTAAACTAATAAAAATAATAATATTAGATATATATTTAAATATTACTAATAATTTAAATTCATTAAAAATTAAATTAATTAATAATATAAATATTATTTGATAACGTGATAATTTAATTCAATATATTAATGGGATTAATATCAATACTATTATAATTATAATTCAATTTATTGATATATATATATTTGTTGAAGGATCAAAAATAGAAAATAAATTTGTTACCATTTATATATATAAATAAATAAATGTTTCTTATAAAATTTAATTTTTATAATTTTATTATAATTTATAAAATAAATTATAATTAAAATAATAAAAATTATAATTAATCTATAAATATACAAATTTAATCAATTTATTGGTATTATTTGTGGAATGAAAAAATTTTCATTAGAAGTAATTGTTAAATACTATTATTTGGTTTAAGAGACCAATTCTTACATTTCAGACACCTAATGAAAAAAATATTGATTATATATTATTCAATAACTTTAAAATGACATTTTAATATTATTATTTAACTAATTTTTTATAATAATATATAATTAATTATTTATATTAATTCAATTCATAAAATTTGAACAATTAGTTCTTTCTAATACAATTGGTATAAATCTATGATTAGCTCCACAAATTTCTGAACATTGTCCAAAAAATAAACCTGATCGTATTGAAATTAAAGTTATTTGATTAATACGTCCTGGAATTGAATCTATTTTTATTCCTAATGATGGAATTGTTCAAGAATGAATAACATCTAATGATGTAGTTAATAAACGAATAGGAATATTATAAGGGATAATTAATCGATTATCAACATCTAATAAACGAAATAAATCTAATTTATCTAAATCTTTAATTATATAAGAATCAAAATTAAAATTTTTAAATTCAGGATATTCATAACTTCAATATCATTGATGTCCAATAGCTTTAATTGTAAAAAAAATAGGATTCCATATTTCATCAATAAAATATAATGTTTTTAATGAAGGAAAAGCAATAATTATTAAAATTAATATAGGTAAAATTGTTCATACAATTTCAATTAAATGATGCTTTAACAAATATCGATTTATAAATTCATTAGTTATAATATCTAATATAATTAATAATGTAAATGTAATAATTATAATTATTATAATTATAGTAATATTATAAAATAAATTTAAATTATTAGAAAATGGTGAACTTGGATCTTGAAAAGAAAATATTTTTCAATGTGAAATTATTAATAAAAAATTATAATTTTTATTTAAGAATCTTAAGTTCATTGCACTTATCTGCCATATTAATTATTAATAAATATTTTTAATTTTTTTTATAATTATAAAATTATTTATAATATATAAAATTTTATTTATTCTTTTTATTATATATAATTTTAATAATAAAAGGTAATTCATTAAATGAATGATCTAAAGGAGGATAATTTTGTAATCATTCTAAAGAACATTGATAAAATTTAAAAATAATTAATCGTTTAGCAATTAATCTTTCTATAATAATATAAATTAATAAAATTAATCTATTTAATGAAATTAAAGATCCTAAAGAAGATAATAAATTTCAACAATAATATGAATCAGGATAATCAGAATATCGTCGAGGTATTCCTATTAATCCTAAAAAATGTTGAGGAAAAAAAGTTAAATTTACTCCAATAAATATTAATAAAAATTGAATAATTAATCATTTTTTATTTAAAATTAAACCAGTAAAAATTGGATATCAATAAATAAATCTTGCAATAATAGAAAATACTGCTCCTATAGATAATACATAATGAAAATGTGCTACTACATAATATGTATCATGTAAAATAATATCAATAGATGAATTAGATAATATAATTCCAGTTAATCCTCCTATCGTAAATAAAAAAATAAATCCTATTGATCATAAAATAGAAGGATTAATAATTAATTTAGATCCATAATATGTTGCTATTCATCTAAAAACTTTAATTCCAGTAGGAATAGCAATAATTATAGTTGCTGAAGTAAAATAAGCTCGTGTATCAACATCTAATCCAACTGTAAATATATGATGAGCTCATACAATAAATCCTAAAAATCCAATCCCTAATATTGCATAAATTATTCCAATATTACCAAATGTTTCCTTTTTACCACTTTCATTAAAAATAATATGTGAAATTAATCCAAATCCAGGTAAAATTAAAATATAAACTTCAGGATGACCAAAAAATCAAAATAAATGTTGATAAAGTACAGGATCTCCTCCACCTGAAGGGTCAAAAAATGAAGTATTTAAATTACGATCAGTTAATAATATTGTAATTGCACCAGCTAATACAGGTAAAGATAATAATAATAAAATTGTTGTAATAAAAACAGATCATGAAAATAAAGATAATTGATCATAATTTAAATTATAATTTTTTATTATTAAAATTGTTACAATAAAATTTATTGATCCTATAATAGATGAAATACCTGCAATATGTAAAGAAAAAATAGTTAAATCAACAGATAAAGAAGAATGATATATTAATGAAGATAATGGAGGATAAATAGTTCATCCTGTTCCTCTTCCTCTATATAAAATACTACTTATTAATAATAAAATTAATGAAGGGGGTAATAATCAAAATCTTATATTATTTATTCGTGGAAATGCTATATCTGGTGCACCAATTATTAATGGAATTAATCAATTTCCAAATCCCCCAATTAAAAAAGGTATAACTATAAAAAAAATTATAATAAAAGCATGAGAAGTAACAATAGAATTATAAATTTGATCATTATTAATTCATATACCTGGTGAACTTAATTCCATACGAATAATTATTCTTAATGAAGAACCAATTATTCCAGTTCATATAGCAAAAATAAAATATAGTATCCCAATATTCTTATGATTTGTTGAATAAAATCATTTAAAAATATAATAAATATTTATTAAAATTTACAATTATATTATATTTTTAAATTTGAAATTTAATAGTTTATTTTAACTTAAAATTTTATATTTATATTTAATATTAAAATTAAATTATAATAATTCATAAAATTAATAAATTTAAATAATATTGTGTCTGAAAAAGAAGTAAATTGTAAATTTATTTATAAAGATAAAAATTCTTTCTATATTAAAAATTATTATTTATTTTTAATTAAATTTTTATAAGTTAAAATAAACTATTAAATTGCAAATTTAAAAATATTAAAAATTTAATTAAAAATTTATTAAATTTCAATATATAAATATAATATACATATAAATATAATTATAAATAAAATTAATAGTAATCATTTAGGAATAATTGTATTAATTATAATCTTATAAGAATAAGATTTAATTTTTGAGTTTAAATAATGATTAAATAAAAATAAATTTAAATAAGTTCATGTTATTAAAGTTCTAGAAATTAATATAGGAATTAATACAACCATTAAATTTTCATGATTTATAATTAAACTTTCTAATAATATCCATTTTATTAAAAATGTTAATATTGGAGGAAATCTAGAATATATAATTATTAAAAATATTATTAATATTTTTAATGGTTTACTTAAGTTTAAATCATAAACATCAAATTTATTATCAATATTTAATATACCTAATAATCGAAATAATAATAATGTTATTAAAGTGTATAAAATTATATAAATAATAAATAATTTTATAGATATCATTATTAAAAATAACAATAAACATGTATGAATTAATGAAGAATAAATTATAATGTATTTTAAAGAATTAGTATTTAAAACTAAAAGTCTAGAATATAATAAATTAAAAATAATAAATCCAATTATATGATCATCTAATTTTAATATTAAATGTATTAAATAAATAGGTTGAATTTTTAAAATAGTAGAAAAAATAAATAAATTTATTCAATTTATATATTTTGAAGATATTAAAAATCAAAAATTTACAGGATATAAACCTATTTTTATATATAATATAAAATAAGTAACAGCAATATGTAAATTATCTATTTCTTCTAAATTAAGAATATTTTTTATAATAATACTAAAATATAATAATAAAGAAGTAATTATAGAAACTATAAAATAAAAAATTGCAGAATTTATATCCTTTTCAATAATTAAAATATAAACTATAGTAAAACTTACAATTTCTATTAATATTCAAACAATAATACAATTATTAAATAATAAAGATACAATTCTTAAAAAAAAAATTAAAAGAATTAATAATTTTAATTTAACATCATATTTTAAAGTTTTTTTAATATAAAATTAAATAAATTTTTTATTTAATTTAATAATTAATAATTTTAATTTAAATTTTTAATAAAATATAATAATAAAAATTTAATTTATATAAATATTTCATCAAAATATTCCTTTTTCAGGCATATTACTAAAATTTTTAAAAATTATATTTTAGTGTTTAAGCACATAAAATTTTGAATTTTATAGAATTAATTAAATTAATAAATATATTAATTATATAATTATTAATTATATAATATTTATTATTTTTTTATTTATTATATAAAAGATATTCAAAATCTATATTTAGGGTATGAACCTAATAACTTTATTTATTTAGTTTATTTATATAAATAAATATATAAATAAAAATAATTTTAATTTCATTATTAAGTAAATTTTTTTATACATCCTAGTAATTTCACTATAATTTTACTATAACTCTGATAATTAAATATTCACTCAATTTCAATGATCAGATGAAATTGAATGATTTTAATTTCATTATTAAGTAAATTTTTTTATACATCCTAGTAATTTCACTATAATTTTACTATAACTCTGATAATTAAATATTCACTCAATTTCAATGATCAGATGAAATTGAATGATTTTAATTTCATTATTAAATAAATTTTTTTATACATCCTAGTAATTTCACTATAATTTTACTATAACTCTGATAATTAAATATTCACTCAATTTCAATGATCAGATGAAATTGAATGATTTTAATTTCATTATTAAGTAAATTTTTTTATACATCCTAGTAATTTCACTATAATTTTACTATAACTCTGATAATTAAATATTCACTCAATTTCAATGATCAGATGAAATTGAATGATTTTAATTTCATTATTAAGTAAATTTTTTTATACATCCTAGTAATTTCACTATAATTTTACTATAACTCTGATAATTAAATATTCACTCAATTTCAATGATCAGATGAAATTGAATGATTTTAATTTCATTATTAAGTAAATTTTTTTATACATCCTAGTAATTTCACTATAATTTTACTATAACTCTAATAATTAAATATTCACTCAATTTCAATGATCAGATGAAATTGAATGATTTTAATTTCATTATTAAATAAATTTTTTTATACATCCTAGTAATTTCACTATAATTTTACTATAACTCTGATAATTAAATATTCACTCAATTTCAATGATCAGATGAAATTGAATGATTTTAATTTCATTATTAAGTAAATTTTTTTATACATCCTAGTAATTTCACTATAATTTTACTATAACTCTGATAATTAAATATTCACTCAATTTCAATGATCAGATGAAATTGAATGATTTTAATTTCATTATTAAGTAAATTTTTTTATACATCCTAGTAATTTCACTATAATTTTACTATAACTCTGATAATTAAATATTCACTCAATTTCAATGATCAGATGAAATTGAATGATTTTAATTTCATTATTAAGTAAATTTTTTTATACATCCTAGTAATTTCACTATAATTTTACTATAACTCTGATAATTAAATATTCACTCAATTTCAATGATCAGATGAAATTGAATGATTTTAATTTCATTATTAAGTAAATTTTTTTATACATCCTAGTAATTTCACTATAATTTTACTATAACTCTGATAATTAAATATTCACTCAATTTCAATGATCAGATGAAATTGAATGATTTTAATTTCATTATTAAGTAAATTTTTTTATACATCCTAGTAATTTCACTATAATTTTACTATAACTCTAATAATTAAATATTCACTCAATTTCAATGATCAGATGAAATTGAATGATTTTAATTTCATTATTAAGTAAATTTTTTTATACATCCTAGTAATTTCACTATAATTTTACTATAACTCTGATAATTAAATATTCACTCAATTTCAATGATCAGATGAAATTGAATGATTTTAATTTCATTATTAAGTAAATTTTTTTATACATCCTAGTAATTTCACTATAATTTTACTATAACTCTGATAATTAAATATTCACTCAATTTCAATGATCAGATGAAATTGAATGATTTTAATTTCATTATTAAGTAAATTTTTTTATACATCCTAGTAATTTCACTATAATTTTACTATAACTCTGATAATTAAATATTCACTCAATTTCAATGATCAGATGAAATTGAATGATTTTAATTTCATTATTAAGTAAATTTTTTTATACATCCTAGTAATTTCACTATAATTTTACTATAACTCTGATAATTAAATATTCACTCAATTTCAATGATCAGATGAAATTGAATGATTTTAATTTCATTATTAAGTAAATTTTTTTATACATCCTAGTAATTTCACTATAATTTTACTATAACTCTGATAATTAAATATTCACTCAATTTCAATGATCAGATGAAATTGAATGATTTTAATTTCATTATTAAGTAAATTTTTTTATACATCCTAGTAATTTCACTATAATTTTACTATAACTCTGATAATTAAATATTCACTCAATTTCAATGATCAGATGAAATTGAATGATTTTAATTTCATTATTAAATAAATTTTTTTATACATCCTAGTAATTTCACTATAATTTTACTATAACTCTGATAATTAAATATTCACTCAATTTCAATGATCAGATGAAATTGAATGATTTTAATTTCATTATTAAGTAAATTTTTTTACACATCCTAGTAATTTCACTATAATTTTACTATAACTCTGATAATTAAATATTCACTCAATTTCAATGATCAGATGAAATTGAATGATTTTAATTTCATTATTAAATAAATTTTTTTATACATCCTAGTAATTTCACTATAATTTTACTATAACTCTGATAATTAAATATTCACTCAATTTCAATGATCAGATGAAATTGAATGATTTTAATTTCATTATTAAGTAAATTTTTTTATACATCCTAGTAATTTCACTATAATTTTACTATAACTCTGATAATTAAATATTCACTCAATTTCAATGATCAGATGAAATTGAATGATTTTAATTTCATTATTAAGTAAATTTTTTTATACATCCTAGTAATTTCACTATAATTTTACTATAACTCTGATAATTAAATATTCACTCAATTTCAATGATCAGATGAAATTGAATGATTTTAATTTCATTATTAAGTAAATTTTTTTATACATCCTAGTAATTTCACTATAATTTTACTATAACTCTGATAATTAAATATTCACTCAATTTCAATGATCAGATGAAATTGAATGATTTTAATTTCATTATTAAGTAAATTTTTTTATACATCCTAGTAATTTCACTATAATTTTACTATAACTCTGATAATTAAATATTCACTCAATTTCAATGATCAGATGAAATTGAATGATTTTAATTTCATTATTAAGTAAATTTTTTTATACATCCTAGTAATTTCACTATAATTTTACTATAACTCTGATAATTAAATATTCACTCAATTTCAATGATCAGATGAAATTGAATGATTTTAATTTCATTATTAAGTAAATTTTTTTATACATCCTAGTAATTTCACTATAATTTTACTATAACTCTGATAATTAAATATTCACTCAATTTCAATGATCAGATGAAATTGAATGATTTTAATTTCATTATTAAGTAAATTTTTTTATACATCCTAGTAATTTCACTATAATTTTACTATAACTCTGATAATTAAATATTCACTCAATTTCAATGATCAGATGAAATTGAATGATTTTAATTTCATTATTAAGTAAATTTTTTTATACATCCTAGTAATTTCACTATAATTTTACTATAACTCTGATAATTAAATATTCACTCAATTTCAATGATCAGATGAAATTGAATGATTTTAATTTCATTATTAAGTAAATTTTTTTATACATCCTAGTAATTTCACTATAATTTTACTATAACTCTGATAATTAAATATTCACTCAATTTCAATGATCAGATGAAATTGAATGATTTTAATTTCATTATTAAGTAAATTTTTTTATACATCCTAGTAATTTCACTATAATTTTACTATAACTCTGATAATTAAATATTCACTCAATTTCAATGATCAGATGAAATTGAATGATTTTAATTTCATTATTAAGTAAATTTTTTTATACATCCTAGTAATTTCACTATAATTTTACTATAACTCTGATAATTAAATATTCACTCAATTTCAATGATCAGATGAAATTGAATGATTTTAATTTCATTATTAAGTAAATTTTTTTATACATCCTAGTAATTTCACTATAATTTTACTATAACTCTGATAATTAAATATTCACTCAATTTCAATGATCAGATGAAATTGAATGATTTTAATTTCATTATTAAGTAAATTTTTTTATACATCCTAGTAATTTCACTATAATTTTACTATAACTCTGATAATTAAATATTCACTCAATTTCAATGATCAGATGAAATTGAATGATTTTAATTTCATTATTAAGTAAATTTTTTTATACATCCTAGTAATTTCACTATAATTTTACTATAACTCTGATAATTAAATATTCACTCAATTTCAATGATCAGATGAAATTGAATGATTTTAATTTCATTATTAAGTAAATTTTTTTATACATCCTAGTAATTTCACTATAATTTTACTATAACTCTGATAATTAAATATTCACTCAATTTCAATGATCAGATGAAATTGAATGATTTTAATTTCATTATTAAGTAAATTTTTTTATACATCCTAGTAAT
This sequence comes from Colletes latitarsis, assembly GCF_051014445.1. NCBI lineage: Eukaryota > Metazoa > Arthropoda > Insecta > Hymenoptera > Colletidae > Colletes > Colletes latitarsis. The sequence continues at coordinate 121,923 of NW_027488404.1, forward strand.
TTCACTATAATTTTACTATAACTCTGATAATTAAATATTCACTCAATTTCAATGATCAGATGAAATTGAATGATTTTAATTTCATTATTAAGTAAATTTTTTTATACATCCTAGTAATTTCACTATAATTTTACTATAACTCTGATAATTAAATATTCACTCAATTTCAATGATCAGATGAAATTGAATGATTTTAATTTCATTATTAAGTAAATTTTTTTATACATCCTAGTAATTTCACTATAATTTTACTATAACTCTGATAATTAAATATTCACTCAATTTCAATGATCAGATGAAATTGAATGATTTTAATTTCATTATTAAATAAATTTTTTTATACATCCTAGTAATTTCACTATAATTTTACTATAACTCTGATAATTAAATATTCACTCAATTTCAATGATCAGATGAAATTGAATGATTTTAATTTCATTATTAAGTAAATTTTTTTATACATCCTAGTAATTTCACTATAATTTTACTATAACTCTGATAATTAAATATTCACTCAATTTCAATGATCAGATGAAATTGAATGATTTTAATTTCATTATTAAGTAAATTTTTTTATACATCCTAGTAATTTCACTATAATTTTACTATAACTCTGATAATTAAATATTCACTCAATTTCAATGATCAGATGAAATTGAATGATTTTAATTTCATTATTAAGTAAATTTTTTTATACATCCTAGTAATTTCACTATAATTTTACTATAACTCTGATAATTAAATATTCACTCAATTTCAATGATCAGATGAAATTGAATGATTTTAATTTCATTATTAAGTAAATTTTTTTATACATCCTAGTAATTTCACTATAATTTTACTATAACTCTGATAATTAAATATTCACTCAATTTCAATGATCAGATGAAATTGAATGATTTTAATTTCATTATTAAGTAAATTTTTTTATACATCCTAGTAATTTCACTATAATTTTACTATAACTCTGATAATTAAATATTCACTCAATTTCAATGATCAGATGAAATTGAATGATTTTAATTTCATTATTAAGTAAATTTTTTTATACATCCTAGTAATTTCACTATAATTTTACTATAACTCTGATAATTAAATATTCACTCAATTTCAATGATCAGATGAAATTGAATGATTTTAATTTCATTATTAAATAAATTTTTTTATACATCCTAGTAATTTCACTATAATTTTACTATAACTCTGATAATTAAATATTCACTCAATTTCAATGATCAGATGAAATTGAATGATTTTAATTTCATTATTAAGTAAATTTTTTTATACATCCTAGTAATTTCACTATAATTTTACTATAACTCTGATAATTAAATATTCACTCAATTTCAATGATCAGATGAAATTGAATGATTTTAATTTCATTATTAAATAAATTTTTTTATACATCCTAGTAATTTCACTATAATTTTACTATAACTCTGATAATTAAATATTCACTCAATTTCAATGATCAGATGAAATTGAATGATTTTAATTTCATTATTAAATAAATTTTTTTATACATCCTAGTAATTTCACTATAATTTTACTATAACTCTGATAATTAAATATTCACTCAATTTCAATGATCAGATGAAATTGAATGATTTTAATTTCATTATTAAGTAAATTTTTTTATACATCCTAGTAATTTCACTATAATTTTACTATAACTCTGATAATTAAATATTCACTCAATTTCAATGATCAGATGAAATTGAATGATTTTAATTTCATTATTAAGTAAATTTTTTTATACATCCTAGTAATTTCACTATAATTTTACTATAACTCTGATAATTAAATATTCACTCAATTTCAATGATCAGATGAAATTGAATGATTTTAATTTCATTATTAAGTAAATTTTTTTATACATCCTAGTAATTTCACTATAATTTTACTATAACTCTGATAATTAAATATTCACTCAATTTCAATGATCAGATGAAATTGAATGATTTTAATTTCATTATTAAGTAAATTTTTTTATACATCCTAGTAATTTCACTATAATTTTACTATAACTCTGATAATTAAATATTCACTCAATTTCAATGATCAGATGAAATTGAATGATTTTAATTTCATTATTAAGTAAATTTTTTTATACATCCTAGTAATTTCACTATAATTTTACTATAACTCTGATAATTAAATATTCACTCAATTTCAATGATCAGATGAAATTGAATGATTTTAATTTCATTATTAAGTAAATTTTTTTTATACATCCTAATAATTTCACTATAATTTTACTATAACTCTGATAATTAAATATTCACTCAATTTCAATGATCAGATGAAATTGAATGATTTTAATTTCATTATTAAGTAAATTTTTTTATACATCCTAGTAATTTCACTATAATTTTACTATAACTCTGATAATTAAATATTCACTCAATTTCAATAAATCAAGACTTATTTATAATATAATTAAATTTTTATATATTACAATAAAAATTAAATTAATTAAAGAAAATAATCAAAATTTATTTATAATATAATTAAATTTTTATATATTACAATAAAAATTAAATTAATTAAAGAAAATAATCAAAATTTATTTTATAATATAATTAAATTTTTATATATCATAATAAAAATTAAATTAATTAAAGAAAATAATCAAAATTTATTTTATTTAAATAATAATTTTTATATAAACAATAATAATTAAATATATAAATATGTATTTATTATATTAAACTTTTTTTTTTTTTTTTTATATTAATAAATTTTTTAATATAAATAATTCAAATTATAAATTCATAAAATATATAATTTATATTTTATAATATAATTTATAATTTAATAATAATAAATTTAATATAATAAATATTTATTTATTAATAAATATTTAATCGATATATAAATATATAATTATTATTATAAAAGAAAAAAAAATAAATTATAGATTAATATACATATTATACATAATAAATATGTTAATCTATATACAATTATCTATAAATCTTGAGATCTACATACATCTATCAATATATACTAAGAGTCTAATTATATATAATTATCTATGGATTTATCGAATATATGATCTATATTATAAAATATAATCCACAATTTAATAACAATAGATTTAATATAATAAATATTTATCTATTAATAAATATTTAATCGATATATATATATATAATTATTGTTATAAAGAAAAAAAAATAAATTATAGATTAATATACATATTATACATAATAAATATATTAATTTATATACAATTATCTATAAATCTTGAGATCTACATACATCTATCAATATATACTAAGAGTCTAATTATATATAATTATCTATGGATTTATCGAATATATGATTTATATTATAAAATATAATCCACAATTTAATAACAATAGATTTAATATAATAAATATTTATCTATTAATAAATATTTAATCGATATATATATATATAATTATTGTTATAAAGAAAAAAAAATAAATTATAGATTAATATACATATTATACATAATAAATATGTTAATCTATATACAATTATCTATAAATCTTGAGATCTACATACATCTATCAATATATACTAAGAGTCTAATTATATATAATTATCTATGGATTTATCGAATATATGATCTATATTATAAAATATAATCCATAATTTAATAACAATAGATTTAATATAATAAATATTTATCTATTAATAAATATTTAATCGATATATATATATATAATTATTGTTATAAAGAAAAAAAAATAAATTATAGATTAATATACATATTATACATAATAAATATGTTAATCTATATACAATTATCTATAAATCTTGAGATCTACATACATCTATCAATATATACTAAGAGTCTAATTATATATAATTATCTATGGATTTATCGAATATATGATCTATATTATAAAATATAATCCACAATTTAATAACAATAGATTTAATATAATAAATATTTATTTATTAATAAATATTTAATCGATATATATATATATAATTATTGTTATAAAGAAAAAAAAATAAATTATAGATTAATATACATATTATACATAATAAATATGTTAATTTATATACAATTATCTATAAATCTTGAGATCTACATACATCTATCAATATATACTAAGAGTCTAATTATATATAATTATCTATGGATTTATCGAATATATGATCTATATTATAAAATATAATCCATAATTTAATAACAATAGATTTAATATAATAAATATTTATCTATTAATAAATATTTAATTGATATATATATATATAATTATTGTTATAAAGAAAAAAAAATAAATTATAGATTAATATACATATTATACATAATAAATATGTTAATCTATATACAATTATCTATAAATCTTGAGATCTACATACATCTATCAATATATACTAAGAGTCTAATTATATATAATTATCTATGGATTTATCGAATATATGATCTATATTATAAAATATAATCCATAATTTAATAATAATAAATTTAATACAATAAATATTTATTTATTAATAAATATTTAATTGATATATATATATATATACATACATATATATATATATATATATAATTAATATTATATAATAAATAAATAAATTATATATATATATATATATATGTATATAAATAATATTATATTATAAAATAAATTATATATATATGTATATATATATATATATATATATCAATTAAATGTTTATTAATAAATAAATATTTATTGTATTAAATTTATTATTATTAAATTATGGATTATATTTTATAATATATATTATATATTCGATAAATCCATAGATAATTATATATAATTAGACTCTTAGTATATATTGATAGATGTATGTAGATCTCAAGATTTATAGATAATTGTATATAGATTAACATATTTATTATGTATAATATGTATATTAATCTATAATTTATTTTTTTTCTTTATAACAATAATTATATATATATATATCGATTAAATATTTATTAATAAATAAATATTTATTATATTAAATCTATTGTTATTAAATTGTGAATTATATTTTATAATATAGATCATATATTCGATAAATCCATAGATAATTATATATAATTAGACTCTTAGTATATATTGATAGATGTATGTAGATCTCAAGATTTATAGATAATTGTATATAGATTAACATATTTATTATGTATAATATGTATATTAATCTATAATTTATTTTTTTTTCTTTATAACAATAATTATATATATATATATCGATTAAATATTTATTAATAGATAAATATTTATTATATTAAATCTATTGTTATTAAATTGTGGATTATATTTTATAATATAGATCATATATTCGATAAATCCATAGATAATTATATATAATTAGACTCTTAGTATATATTGATAGATGTATATAGTTCTCAAGATTTATAGATAATTGTATATAGATTAACATATTTATTATGTATAATATGTATATTAATCTATAATTTATTTTTTTTTCTTTATAATAATAATTATATATATATATATCAATTAAATATTTATTAATAGATAAATATTTATTATATTAAATCTATTGTTATTAAATTGTGGATTATATTTTATAATATAGATCATATATTCGATAAATCCATAGATAATTATATATAATTAGACTCTTAGTATATATTGATAGATGTATGTAGATCTCAAGATTTATAGATAATTGTATATAGATTAACATATTTATTATGTATAATATGTATATTAATCTATAATTTATTTTTTTTTCTTTATAACAATAATTATATATATATATATCGATTAAATATTTATTAATAGATAAATATTTATTATATTAAATCTATTGTTATTAAATTGTGGATTATATTTTATAATATAGATCATATATTCGATAAATCCATAGATAATTATATATAATTAGACTCTTAGTATATATTGATAGATGTATGTAGATCTCAAGATTTATAGATAATTATATATAGATTAACATATTTATTATGTATAATATGTATATTAATCTATAATTTATTTTTTTTTCTTTATAACAATAATTATATATATATATATATCAATTAAATATTTATTAATAGATAAATATTTATTATATTAAATCTATTGTTATTAAATTATGGATTATATTTTATAATATAGATCATATATTCGATAAATCCATAGATAATTATATATAATTAGACTCTTAGTATATATTGATAGATGTATGTAGATCTCAAGATTTATAGATAATTGTATATAGATTAACATATTTATTATGTATAATATGTATATTAATCTATAATTTATTTTTTTTTCTTCATAACAATAATTATATATATATATATCGATTAAATATTTATTAATAGATAAATATTTATTATATTAAATCTATTGTTATTAAATTGTGGATTATATTTTATAATATAGATCATATATTCGATAAATCCATAGATAATTATATATAATTAGACTCTTAGTATATATTGATAGATGTATGTAGATCTCAAGATTTATAGATAATTATATATAGATTAACATATTTATTATGTATAATATGTATATTAATCTATAATTTATTTTTTTTCTTTTATAACAATAATTATATATTTATATATCGATTAAATATTTATTAATAAATAAATATTTATTATATTAAATTTATTATTATTAAATTATAAATTATATTATAAAATATAAATTATATATTTTATGAATTTATAATTTGAATTATTTATATTAAAAAATTTATTAATATAAAAAAAAAAAAAAAAAGTTTAATATAATAAATACATATTTATATATTTAATTATTATTGTTTATATAAAAATTATTATTTAAATAAAATAAATTTTGATTATTTTCTTTAATTAATTTAATTTTTATTATGATATATAAAAATTTAATTATATTATAAAATAAATTTTGATTATTTTCTTTAATTAATTTAATTTTTATTGTAATATATAAAAATTTAATTATATTATAAATAAATTTTGATTATTTTCTTTAATTAATTTAATTTTTATTGTAATATATAAAAATTTAATTATATTATAAATAAGTCTTGATTTATTGAAATTGAGTGAATATTTAATTATCAGAGTTATAGTAAAATTATAGTGAAATTACTAGGATGTATAAAAAAATTTACTTAATAATGAAATTAAAATCATTCAATTTCATCTGATCATTGAAATTGAGTGAATATTTAATTATCAGAGTTATAGTAAAATTATAGTGAAATTACTAGGATGTATAAAAAAATTTACTTAATAATGAAATTAAAATCATTCAATTTCATCTGATCATTGAAATTGAGTGAATATTTAATTATCAGAGTTATAGTAAAATTATAGTGAAATTACTAGGATGTATAAAAAAATTTACTTAATAATGAAATTAAAATCATTCAATTTCATCTGATCATTGAAATTGAGTGAATATTTAATTATCAGAGTTATAGTAAAATTATAGTGAAATTACTAGGATGTATAAAAAAATTTACTTAATAATGAAATTAAAATCATTCAATTTCATCTGATCATTGAAATTGAGTGAATATTTAATTATCAGAGTTATAGTAAAATTATAGTGAAATTACTAGGATGTATAAAAAAATTTACTTAATAATGAAATTAAAATCATTCAATTTCATCTGATCATTGAAATTGAGTGAATATTTAATTATCAGAGTTATAGTAAAATTATAGTGAAATTACTAGGATGTATAAAAAAATTTATTTAATAATGAAATTAAAATCATTCAATTTCATCTGATCATTGAAATTGAGTGAATATTTAATTATCAGAGTTATAGTAAAATTATAGTGAAATTACTAGGATGTATAAAAAAATTTATTTAATAATGAAATTAAAATCATTCAATTTCATCTGATCATTGAAATTGAGTGAATATTTAATTATCAGAGTTATAGTAAAATTATAGTGAAATTACTAGGATGTATAAAAAAATTTACTTAATAATGAAATTAAAATCATTCAATTTCATCTGATCATTGAAATTGAGTGAATATTTAATTATCAGAGTTATAGTAAAATTATAGTGAAATTACTAGGATGTATAAAAAAATTTACTTAATAATGAAATTAAAATCATTCAATTTCATCTGATCATTGAAATTGAGTGAATATTTAATTATCAGAGTTATAGTAAAATTATAGTGAAATTACTAGGATGTATAAAAAAATTTACTTAATAATGAAATTAAAATCATTCAATTTCATCTGATCATTGAAATTGAGTGAATATTTAATTATCAGAGTTATAGTAAAATTATAGTGAAATTACTAGGATGTATAAAAAAATTTACTTAATAATGAAATTAAAATCATTCAATTTCATCTGATCATTGAAATTGAGTGAATATTTAATTATCAGAGTTATAGTAAAATTATAGTGAAATTACTAGGATGTATAAAAAAATTTACTTAATAATGAAATTAAAATCATTCAATTTCATCTGATCATTGAAATTGAGTGAATATTTAATTATCAGAGTTATAGTAAAATTATAGTGAAATTACTAGGATGTATAAAAAAATTTACTTAATAATGAAATTAAAATCATTCAATTTCATCTGATCATTGAAATTGAGTGAATATTTAATTATCAGAGTTATAGTAAAATTATAGTGAAATTACTAGGATGTATAAAAAAATTTACTTAATAATGAAATTAAAATCATTCAATTTCATCTGATCATTGAAATTGAGTGAATATTTAATTATCAGAGTTATAGTAAAATTATAGTGAAATTACTAGGATGTATAAAAAAATTTACTTAATAATGAAATTAAAATCATTCAATTTCATCTGATCATTGAAATTGAGTGAATATTTAATTATCAGAGTTATAGTAAAATTATAGTGAAATTACTAGGATGTATAAAAAAATTTACTTAATAATGAAATTAAAATCATTCAATTTCATCTGATCATTGAAATTGAGTGAATATTTAATTATCAGAGTTATAGTAAAATTATAGTGAAATTACTAGGATGTATAAAAAAATTTACTTAATAATGAAATTAAAATCATTCAATTTCATCTGATCATTGAAATTGAGTGAATATTTAATTATCAGAGTTATAGTAAAATTATAGTGAAATTACTAGGATGTATAAAAAAATTTACTTAATAATGAAATTAAAATCATTCAATTTCATCTGATCATTGAAATTGAGTGAATATTTAATTATCAGAGTTATAGTAAAATTATAGTGAAATTACTAGGATGTATAAAAAAATTTATTTAATAATGAAATTAAAATCATTCAATTTCATCTGATCATTGAAATTGAGTGAATATTTAATTATCAGAGTTATAGTAAAATTATAGTGAAATTACTAGGATGTATAAAAAAATTTACTTAATAATGAAATTAAAATCATTCAATTTCATCTGATCATTGAAATTGAGTGAATATTTAATTATCAGAGTTATAGTAAAATTATAGTGAAATTACTAGGATGTATAAAAAAATTTACTTAATAATGAAATTAAAATCATTCAATTTCATCTGATCATTGAAATTGAGTGAATATTTAATTATCAGAGTTATAGTAAAATTATAGTGAAATTACTAGGATGTATAAAAAAATTTACTTAATAATGAAATTAAAATCATTCAATTTCATCTGATCATTGAAATTGAGTGAATATTTAATTATCAGAGTTATAGTAAAATTATAGTGAAATTACTAGGATGTATAAAAAAATTTACTTAATAATGAAATTAAAATCATTCAATTTCATCTGATCATTGAAATTGAGTGAATATTTAATTATCAGAGTTATAGTAAAATTATAGTGAAATTACTAGGATGTATAAAAAAATTTACTTAATAATGAAATTAAAATCATTCAATTTCATCTGATCATTGAAATTGAGTGAATATTTAATTATCAGAGTTATAGTAAAATTATAGTGAAATTACTAGGATGTATAAAAAAATTTACTTAATAATGAAATTAAAATCATTCAATTTCATCTGATCATTGAAATTGAGTGAATATTTAATTATCAGAGTTATAGTAAAATTATAGTGAAATTACTAGGATGTATAAAAAAATTTACTTAATAATGAAATTAAAATCATTCAATTTCATCTGATCATTGAAATTGAGTGAATATTTAATTATCAGAGTTATAGTAAAATTATAGTGAAATTACTAGGATGTATAAAAAAATTTACTTAATAATGAAATTAAAATCATTCAATTTCATCTGATCATTGAAATTGAGTGAATATTTAATTATCAGAGTTATAGTAAAATTATAGTGAAATTACTAGGATGTATAAAAAAATTTACTTAATAATGAAATTAAAATCATTCAATTTCATCTGATCATTGAAATTGAGTGAATATTTAATTATCAGAGTTATAGTAAAATTATAGTGAAATTACTAGGATGTATAAAAAAATTTACTTAATAATGAAATTAAAATCATTCAATTTCATCTGATCATTGAAATTGAGTGAATATTTAATTATCAGAGTTATAGTAAAATTATAGTGAAATTACTAGGATGTATAAAAAAATTTACTTAATAATGAAATTAAAATCATTCAATTTCATCTGATCATTGAAATTGAGTGAATATTTAATTATCAGAGTTATAGTAAAATTATAGTGAAATTACTAGGATGTATAAAAAAATTTACTTAATAATGAAATTAAAATCATTCAATTTCATCTGATCATTGAAATTGAGTGAATATTTAATTATCAGAGTTATAGTAAAATTATAGTGAAATTACTAGGATGTATAAAAAAATTTACTTAATAATGAAATTAAAATCATTCAATTTCATCTGATCATTGAAATTGAGTGAATATTTAATTATCAGAGTTATAGTAAAATTATAGTGAAATTACTAGGATGTATAAAAAAATTTACTTAATAATGAAATTAAAATCATTCAATTTCATCTGATCATTGAAATTGAGTGAATATTTAATTATCAGAGTTATAGTAAAATTATAGTGAAATTACTAGGATGTATAAAAAAATTTACTTAATAATGAAATTAAAATCATTCAATTTCATCTGATCATTGAAATTGAGTGAATATTTAATTATCAGAGTTATAGTAAAATTATAGTGAAATTACTAGGATGTATAAAAAAATTTACTTAATAATGAAATTAAAATCATTCAATTTCATCTGATCATTGAAATTGAGTGAATATTTAATTATCAGAGTTATAGTAAAATTATAGTGAAATTACTAGGATGTATAAAAAAATTTACTTAATAATGAAATTAAAATCATTCAATTTCATCTGATCATTGAAATTGAGTGAATATTTAATTATCAGAGTTATAGTAAAATTATAGTGAAATTACTAGGATGTATAAAAAAATTTATTTAATAATGAAATTAAAATCATTCAATTTCATCTGATCATTGAAATTGAGTGAATATTTAATTATCAGAGTTATAGTAAAATTATAGTGAAATTACTAGGATGTATAAAAAAATTTACTTAATAATGAAATTAAAATCATTCAATTTCATCTGATCATTGAAATTGAGTGAATATTTAATTATCAGAGTTATAGTAAAATTATAGTGAAATTACTAGGATGTATAAAAAAATTTACTTAATAATGAAATTAAAATCATTCAATTTCATCTGATCATTGAAATTGAGTGAATATTTAATTATCAGAGTTATAGTAAAATTATAGTGAAATTACTAGGATGTATAAAAAAATTTACTTAATAATGAAATTAAAATCATTCAATTTCATCTGATCATTGAAATTGAGTGAATATTTAATTATCAGAGTTATAGTAAAATTATAGTGAAATTACTAGGATGTATAAAAAAATTTACTTAATAATGAAATTAAAATCATTCAATTTCATCTGATCATTGAAATTGAGTGAATATTTAATTATCAGAGTTATAGTAAAATTATAGTGAAATTACTAGGATGTATAAAAAAATTTACTTAATAATGAAATTAAAATCATTCAATTTCATCTGATCATTGAAATTGAGTGAATATTTAATTATCAGAGTTATAGTAAAATTATAGTGAAATTACTAGGATGTATAAAAAAATTTACTTAATAATGAAATTAAAATCATTCAATTTCATCTGATCATTGAAATTGAGTGAATATTTAATTATCAGAGTTATAGTAAAATTATAGTGAAATTACTAGGATGTATAAAAAAATTTACTTAATAATGAAATTAAAATCATTCAATTTCATCTGATCATTGAAATTGAGTGAATATTTAATTATCAGAGTTATAGTAAAATTATAGTGAAATTACTAGGATGTATAAAAAAATTTACTTAATAATGAAATTAAAATCATTCAATTTCATCTGATCATTGAAATTGAGTGAATATTTAATTATCAGAGTTATAGTAAAATTATAGTGAAATTACTAGGATGTATAAAAAAATTTACTTAATAATGAAATTAAAATCATTCAATTTCATCTGATCATTGAAATTGAGTGAATATTTAATTATCAGAGTTATAGTAAAATTATAGTGAAATTACTAGGATGTATAAAAAAATTTACTTAATAATGAAATTAAAATCATTCAATTTCATCTGATCATTGAAATTGAGTGAATATTTAATTATCAGAGTTATAGTAAAATTATAGTGAAATTACTAGGATGTATAAAAAAATTTACTTAATAATGAAATTAAAATCATTCAATTTCATCTGATCATTGAAATTGAGTGAATATTTAATTATCAGAGTTATAGTAAAATTATAGTGAAATTACTAGGATGTATAAAAAAATTTACTTAATAATGAAATTAAAATCATTCAATTTCATCTGATCATTGAAATTGAGTGAATATTTAATTATCAGAGTTATAGTAAAATTATAGTGAAATTACTAGGATGTATAAAAAAATTTACTTAATAATGAAATTAAAATCATTCAATTTCATCTGATCATTGAAATTGAGTGAATATTTAATTATCAGAGTTATAGTAAAATTATAGTGAAATTACTAGGATGTATAAAAAAATTTACTTAATAATGAAATTAAAATCATTCAATTTCATCTGATCATTGAAATTGAGTGAATATTTAATTATCAGAGTTATAGTAAAATTATAGTGAAATTACTAGGATGTATAAAAAAATTTATTTAATAATGAAATTAAAATCATTCAATTTCATCTGATCATTGAAATTGAGTGAATATTTAATTATCAGAGTTATAGTAAAATTATAGTGAAATTACTAGGATGTATAAAAAAATTTACTTAATAATGAAATTAAAATCATTCAATTTCATCTGATCATTGAAATTGAGTGAATATTTAATTATCAGAGTTATAGTAAAATTATAGTGAAATTACTAGGATGTATAAAAAAATTTACTTAATAATGAAATTAAAATCATTCAATTTCATCTGATCATTGAAATTGAGTGAATATTTAATTATCAGAGTTATAGTAAAATTATAGTGAAATTACTAGGATGTATAAAAAAATTTACTTAATAATGAAATTAAAATCATTCAATTTCATCTGATCATTGAAATTGAGTGAATATTTAATTATCAGAGTTATAGTAAAATTATAGTGAAATTACTAGGATGTATAAAAAAATTTACTTAATAATGAAATTAAAATCATTCAATTTCATCTGATCATTGAAATTGAGTGAATATTTAATTATCAGAGTTATAGTAAAATTATAGTGAAATTACTAGGATGTATAAAAAAATTTACTTAATAATGAAATTAAAATCATTCAATTTCATCTGATCATTGAAATTGAGTGAATATTTAATTATCAGAGTTATAGTAAAATTATAGTGAAATTACTAGGATGTATAAAAAAATTTACTTAATAATGAAATTAAAATCATTCAATTTCATCTGATCATTGAAATTGAGTGAATATTTAATTATCAGAGTTATAGTAAAATTATAGTGAAATTACTAGGATGTATAAAAAAATTTACTTAATAATGAAATTAAAATCATTCAATTTCATCTGATCATTGAAATTGAGTGAATATTTAATTATCAGAGTTATAGTAAAATTATAGTGAAATTACTAGGATGTATAAAAAAATTTACTTAATAATGAAATTAAAATCATTCAATTGATAAAATTTTAGTTTATTATAAAATTTTTCTATTACGATGAAAAGATTTAATTAAAAATTAAAAGTTTTAATAAAAATTTAATTTTAGTTTTATTATTAATTAATTATTTTAATATTTATATAAATTTTTTTTTTATTATGAATTTTTAAATAAAATTTATAAAAATTATTTAAATTTTATAATTAAAAAATAAATGAAAATTTTATTTAGGGAAAAAAAATTAATAGAAGATAATTTAGTGCCAGCATCTGCGGTTAAACTACATCTATAAATTAATAATAACAATTTTAAATAAATTTAATAAAAAAAAATTAAATAAATAATTAATTATAATTTTAGTGAAATAATAATATAATTTTAAATTTATTTATTAAATTTAGTTATTTTGTAAATTTTATTAAAAACTAGGATTAGATACCCTATTATTAAAAAAGAAATTATGCAATTGATTATTAAATGTTAATCATTAAAATTAAAATATTTGGCGGTTAAATAATATTTTAGAGGAACTTGTGAATTAATTTGATGATCCACGATAAGATTTACTTAATTTAATTTTTATGTATTGTTGTTTTTAAAAATTTTAATAAAAATATTTTTATTAAATTTAATTTAAATTATAATTCAAATCAAAATGTAGAATAATTAAGATTTAATGAGTTACAATAAAATTTATATTTAAGGATAATTTATTTTAATATAAATTTTAAAAAGGATTTAAAAGTAAATAATTTTAAATTAAAATTATTGAAAGTTGTAAATTTAATGTACAAATCGCCCGTCATTTTCATATAAAAATTGGAAAAAGTCGTAACAAAGTAAAAGTATTGGAAAATGTTTTTAGTTTAAGAGTAAATAATTAATTAATAATTTATTTTTAAATAAATTTAAATAATAATTTTTATTCTAAAAATATTTATTTTATATATATAATATATATATAATATATATATATATATATATATATTATTTTAAAGTTTAATTTAATTTAATAATAATTAAAGTAATTTTAAATATAAATTTGTTTAAGTAAATATTTTAAATAAATTTTTTATATTAATAAGTATTGTAAAAGTTTTAAATAATTTTAAATAAAAAAAAAAATTATTTTTGTACCTTTTGTATCAGGGTTTATTAATTATAATTATATATATATATATATTTCTCGAAAATAAAAGAGCTAAATAAATATAATTTTTTATGTAAAATAATTAATTATTAATATTTATTTAGAAATTATACGTTATTCGATTTTATTGATATCTAGTTTTTTTTGAAATGAATTTAATTCATATATTTAATAAAAATTTATTTTATAATAAAATAAAATTTATTAAATATAAAAAAATTATGGGATAAACTTTAATTTTAAAATTATTATTTAAAATATTTATTTAAATATATTTATATTCATAAAATTTGTTAATATTAAAAAAAATTTAATAATTTATAAAATTTAAATATTTAAAGATTTATTAATAAAATATAAATTAATAAAAAAAAATTAATTAAAATTAAATTAAATTAATTTATAATGATAAAATTAGTAAATTTTATTATATTAATATATTTATTTAATTTATAAATATAATATAGGAATTAAGCAAAAATTATATTCACCTGTTTATCAAAAACATGTCTTTTTGTTAATAATTTAAAGTCAATTCTGCTCAATGAATTAAATTTTAAATAGCTGCAGTATTTTGACTGTACAAAGGTAGCATAATAAATAGGTTTTTAATTGGAATCTTGTATGAAAGAGTTAATGAAATATAAACTATCTTTATTATAAAAATTAAATTTTAATTTTAAGTAAAAATGCTTAAATAATATTAAGGGACGATAAGACCCTATAGAATTTTATATAATTTTATTAATATTAATATTTTAAATTGATATTAATAAAATTATATTTTATTGGGAGGATATTTAAATTTATTAAACTTTAAAATAATTAATAATCAATAATTATTGTTTAAATAAATGAATTTTATTAAAAATTAATAGATAAATTACCTTAGGGATAACAGTGTAATATCTTTGGAAAGATCATATTAATAAAGATGATTACAACCTCGATGTTGAATTAAGATAAATTTTAAATGCAGTAGTTTAAAAATTAAGTCTGTTCGACTTTTAAAATCTTACATGATTTGAGTTCAGATCGGCGTAAGCCAGATCGGTTTCTATCTTTAATAAAAATAAATATTTTTGTACGAAAGGACTCTATATTTAAAATAATTTTTTATTAATTAATAAATATTTTTATTAATTATTTTAGCAAATTAGTGCAATTAAATTTAGAATTTAGTATAAATATAATTTATTATATAAATAATAATTTATTCTTTATTAAATTATATATATATAAGTTTAATTTATTTATTTTTATTAATTTTAATAAATTTAATAGCTGTTGCATTTTTAACATTATATGAACGAAAAATTTTAGGTTATATTCAAGATCGAAAAGGTCCAAATAAATCTGGATTTATAGGATTATTTCAACCAATTAATGATGCTATAAAATTATTATTTAAAGAATTTTTTATTTTAAAAAATTCAAATTTTTATCAATATATATTTTGTCCTATATTAATTTTAATTTTATCTTTTATATTATGATTAGTAACACCTTTTTATTTTAATTTATATAATAATAATTTTTCAATTTTATTTATATTAAGAATTTTAAGATTTAGTGTTTTTCCTATAATAATTATAGGATGATCTTCAAATTCTAACTATTCTATGTTAGGATCAATTCGATCTATTGCACAATCTATTTCTTATGAAATTAGATTATTCTTAATATTATTAATTATAATATTATTAACTGAAAATATATCTTTTTACAATTTTATTATTTTTCAAAAATATATTAAATTTTGCATTCTTTTATTTCCTTTATATTTAATATTTATATTAAATATATTAATAGAATTAAATCGTACACCATTTGATTTAATTGAAGGTGAATCAGAATTAATTTCTGGATTTAATACTGAATATTTTAGAAGACAATTTACTATAATTTTTATAGCTGAATATTTAAGAATTAGATTTGCAAGAATAATTTTAAGTATTATATTTTTTGGATTTGATATATATTCAATTAAATTTTTATTAATTTATTATTTTCATTTATTATTAATTATTTGAATACGTGGAGTTTTACCTCGTATTCGATATGATGAATTAATATATTTATGTTGAAAAACTTTTTTACCTATAACTTTAATATATTTATTTTTTATTTTTATATTTAAACAATTTTCTAATATTATATTATAAATTAAAATATTAAATAAATTTTTAATTTGTAATTTAATAATTATATAAATATAATTATTATTATAAAATTTAAGTTTATAGAAGTTTATAATATTCTATCTTATATTTTCAAAATATATGCTTAATTCAAGCTCATAAACTTAAAATTTTATGTTTATTTTATTTAAAATTTTAATATAATAATATTATCTCAAAATTTATTAAATATTGAATTTAATAAAAAATATGAGAAATATAATAATGAAAATAATTGTCTTAAATTAGTGTAAGGATATTCAATTAATTGACTACCTAATCAAGTTAATAAAATAAATACATTAACAAATATTCAAAACATAATTTTATTAATTGGATAAAATTTACTTGATTTAATATTATAATTATTAATAATTGGTAAAAAATATAAAATTAAAATTGATATAAATAACATTAATACTCCTCCTAATTTATTTGGAATAGCTCGTAAAATTGAATATGCAAATAAAAAATATCATTCTGGTTTAATATGTTCTGGTGTAATTATAGAATTTGCTATAATAAAATTATCTGGGTCACTTAAATAATAAGGAATTTGTGTAACAATAATAAAATTAATATATAAAATTAAAATGAATCCTATAATATCTTTAATGAAAAAATAAGGATAAAAAGGAATTTTATAGATATTACTATCTATACCTATTGGGTTATTTGATCCATTTAAATGTAAATAAAATAAATGTAAAATTACTATAAATATAATAATTAAAGGTAAAATAAAATGAAATGAATAAAAACGATTTAATGTTGCATTATTAATTGAAAATCCTCCTCAAATTCATTCAACAATATCTTGCCCAATATATGGTAATGCGGATAATAAATTTGTAATTACAGTTGCACCTCAAAAAGATATTTGTCCTCATGGTAATACATACCCTAAAAAAGCCGTAGCTATAGAAAGTAATAAAATTATAATTCCAATAAATCATACATTAATTGATTTAAATGAATGATAATAGATATTTCGTCCAATATGTATATATATACAAATAAAATATATTGAAGCTCCATTTATATGAATTAAACGAATTAATCAACCTTTATTAACATCTTTTATAATATGAATAACTCTTTCAAAAGCATAATTAATATTTGGACAATAATGTAATGATAATAATAACCCTGAAATAATCTGAATTATTAAATATAATCCTAATAATGATCCAAAATTTCATAAAATATTAATATTTAATGGAGTTGGTAAAATAATTAATGAATTATTAAAAATTTTAAGTAATGAATTAACTTTAAATAATTTAATGAATTTATTTTTCATTAATTAAATATAATATTTTTTATATTATTAATTTTTAATTTTTCGTAATGATTTAAATTTAATTAATGATATTTTTATAATTAAATTTAAACAATAAATTAAATAAGTAATTGAAATAAAAATAAAAATACAATTAGGAAATTTATATAATAATTTAATTGAATAATTAATATTTTTAAATATAATTTTATTTATTATAAAATCAATTGAAATATAATTATAATATGTATAAATTATAATTAAAATTATAATAATATATATTAATAAAATTGAATAATATTCATAAGTAAATATAATTATCTTATAATTATTAATTAATCTAGTAAAATATATAAATATAATTATTAATCCTCCAATTATTGAAATAAAAATTATATAACTATATATATTTATATTTATATCTAAATTAATTAATAATAATATATTTATAATATAAAAAACTAAAATTATTATAAATATTAATGGGTGTAAATTAACTT
Source organism: Colletes latitarsis (assembly GCF_051014445.1). Taxonomy (NCBI): domain Eukaryota; kingdom Metazoa; phylum Arthropoda; class Insecta; order Hymenoptera; family Colletidae; genus Colletes; species Colletes latitarsis. The sequence goes on from NW_027488404.1 coordinate 141,083, forward strand.
TTATTATTGAAAATCTAATTAATATAATTAAATTTGAAACAATAATTAATTTAATTAAAATTATTATTTTTGGTATTATTATTATCATTTTAAAATTAAAATTATCATTTATAAATTAACAAAAAATAGTTTATTTAAAATATTAATTTTGGGAATTAAAGATAAAATATTCTTTTTTTTTTTGAAAATTAAGATTGTTTTAAATAAATATTATTTTTTTTAATTTACAAAATTAATGTTTTAAATAAACTATAAAACTTAATTTAATTTTAAATATTCAAAATAAATATATAAAATATGATTTTATTGGTGATATATTATTTAATTATCACTTTTTTTATTTAATAATATTTTTAGGAGTAGTATTAATTTTTAAATTTAAAGATTCATTATTAATAATTTTAATTAGAATTGAATTTATAATTATATTAAATATTGTAATAACTATCTATTTAAAAATTATATATTTTGATGAATGATTATTTTTATTCTATATTGTATTTTCTATTTGTGAAAGAGTATTAGGTTTATCTTTAATTATTAATTTAATATATAAATATGGGAATCAAAATATTAGAATAATAAATTTAATATGGTAATAATAATTAAAATATTAAAATAATTAAATTTAATATGGTAATAATAATTTTATTTAATACATTTGCTTTAATTTATATATATAATTTTTATAAATATAAATTTATAATAAGAAATTTAATTAATATAATATTAATTATATTAATTATAAATTATGATTTATTTATTGAATGAAATAAATATAGATTTAATTTTAGATTAAATAATTATTCTTTTATAATGATTATTTTAAGATTATGAATTTTTAGTATTATTATTATATCATTAAGATTAAAAATAATTAATTTTAATTTATTTATTAATTTTTTATTAATTTTATTAATTAATTTAATTTTATTTTTTATATCTAATAATGTTTTAATATTTTATTTTTTTTTTGAAGTTAGATTAATTTTAATATTTTTAATAATTATTTATTGAGGAATAGGTGAAATACGAATTTTAGCGAGAATATATTTAATATTTTATACTTTATTTTTTTCTTTACCACTTTTATTATTTTTATTTTTAATAATTTTAAATAAAAATTATATTATATTTAATATAATAGAAATAGAATTATTTATTTGTAATAATTATCTATTTATATTTATAATTTTATCTTTTTTAGTTAAAATTCCAATTTTTGGTATACATAATTGATTATTAAAAGCTCATGTAGAAGCTCCTGTATATTGTTCAATAATTTTAGCTTCTATTATATTAAAATTAGGAACATATGGATTATTACGATTTATTTTAATTTTTTACAATAATTTAATATTTATTAAAATTTATATTATAATTATTAGTATAACTGGAGGTATTATTTTAAGAATTTTATGTTTACGTCAAATTGATATAAAAATTTTAGTTGCATACTCTTCAGTAGTTCATATAAGTATTTTAATTAGTAGATTAATAACTTTAAAAAATTTAAGTTTATATAGATGTTATTTAACAATAATTTCTCATGGTTTATGTTCATCAGGATTATTTTATATAGTAAATTTATTTTATAAAGAAACAAATAGTCGATTAATAATTATTAATAAAGGTATTATTAATATTACTTCAAAAATATCATTATTATGATTTTTATTATGTTCTTCTAATATATCTGCTCCTTTATCATTAAATTTAATTAGAGAAATTTTTACTATAATAATTTTATATAATTGATGTAATTCATTAATTTTTATATTAATATTAATTAGATTTTTAAGATTTATTTATTCTTTATATTTATTTAGATATATAAATCATGGAAAAATAAATTTTTATTTAAAAATTAAGAATTTTAAGTTTTTAGAATTTTTAGTAATTATTTTACATTGATTACCTTTAAATTTTATATTTTTAAATTTAGATTTATTTATATAATTTAATTGTAATAAAAATATTTATTTAAATTTAAATTAATATATATATATATATATTAATATATGTATATATATATATATTAATATATAATATATATATAATTAAAAATCAATTTAAATAGTTTAAATAAAAATATTGAATTGTGGATTCAATGATGTATAAAAATACTTTAAATTATATTATTAATAATTATTTATAGTTTATTTATATTAATTTTAAGTTTTATATTAATAATTATAGGAATATATTTTTATATATTTAAATTTAATATATATATTGAATGATTAATATTAAATTTTAATAGAATAAAAATTGAATTTTTAATTTTTTTAGATTATATAAGATTAATTTTTTTAAGAATTGTAATATTAATTTCTTCTATAGTAATATTATATAGAATTGAATATATAAAATCAGAAATTTTTATTAAACGATTTATTTATTTAGTAATATTATTTGTAATTTCAATATGTTTAATAATTTTAAGTCCAAATATTTTTAGAATTATATTAGGTTGGGATGGTTTAGGATTAATTTCTTATTGTTTAATTATTTTTTATCAAAATTATAATTCATATAATTCAGGATTTTTAACAATTTTATGTAATCGAATTGGAGATGTTAGATTATTATTAATAATTTGTATATTTATAAATTTAGGATCTTGAAATGGATTAATTTATAATAATAATTTTTATAACAATATATTAAATTTTATATTAATTTTAACAGCTATAACTAAAAGTGCTCAAATACCTTTTTCTTTATGATTACCTGCTGCTATAACAGCCCCTACTCCAGTTTCTTCATTAGTTCATTCATCAACATTAGTTACTGCAGGTGTATATTTATTAATTCGATATAATAAATTATTTATAATAAATATAAATATTAATATATATATATTATACATTTCTTTAATAACAACTTTTATAGCAAGATTAATAGCTAATTTTGAATATGATTTAAAAAAAATTATTGCTTTATCAACATTAAGACAATTAGGTTTAATAATATTAACTTTAAGTATTAATTATTATGAATTAGCATTTTTTCATATAATTATTCATGCTTTATTTAAATCATTAATATTTTTATGTGCTGGAGATTTTATTCATTTAATAAATAATAATCAAGATATTCGTAAATATGGTAATATATTAATAATTACACCAATAAAAAGATTAATTATAATTTTAAGTTTAATTATATTAATAGGATTTCCATTTTTATCTGGATTTTATTCAAAAGATTTAATTATTGAAATATTTATAAATAAAAAATTAAATTATATTTTTTATTTAATTTTTATTATTTCAATAATATTAACAATTAGGTATAGAATTCGAATAATTTTATGATTAATATTTTTTAATAATAATTTTATTCCTATAATTTATTTTAAAGAAAATAAATTAATAATTTTTTGTATAATAATATTATTAATATTATCTTTTTTTTTTAGATATAATATATTTAAATTAATTTATATTAAATATTTATTTAATATATATATATATTAGATAAAATAATAATTTTAAATTTTTATATTTATGGATTTTGAATTAGTTTATTAATGTATAATTTCAATATATATTTATTTAAAAATTTAATAAATTTTATTATAACAATATTTTTTTCTATATATATATTTAAATATAGATATAAAAATTTATTTAATATTATATATAAATATGAAATTTTAATAGAAAAAGGATGATTTGAAAGATCTATAGGTATATATATATTGAAATTAATATATATATTTAATATATTTAATAATAAATATATATTTAATAAGTTAGAATTTATTGTTATTATAAATTTTTATATTATTATATTATTATTATTTATTTGAATTTTATAAATTATTTAAATAGCTTAAATATAAAAGTATAATATTGAAAATATTAAGATAAATAAATTTTTTAAATAGAAATATTAATGAATAATCATTAATTTTTAAGTTAGAAGCTTAAATTATTATATTTCAAATTTATATAATTTAAACAAAATATTATATTTTCAATATAAAAATAATATAAATTAATTTTATTTATAAATAATAAAAATTAATAATTTTTAATTGGAATATTTAATTCAATTAAATTATTAACAATAATTTACCTCTAATTTTTTGGTTTCAATTAAATTTAGATATTAATAATTTATTTATTAAATTTTTAAATGCAATTTAAATGTTATTATATTAACTAATATCCAAATTAAAAATTATATAAAGTAAAAATTTACATTTAATTTCGAATTAAAAATTTGATTATTAAAATTAATCTATATAATAAATTAATTTAATCAATTTAAATAACCTAAATATCATTCTATTAATAATCCAATAATTAATATTAATAAAAAATATATAAATATAATTATTGAAATTAAAGATATAAATTCTTTTATTACAAAAATTAATGGTAAAATTAATATAATTTCAACATCAAAAATTAAAAAAATTAATGAAATTAAAAAAAAATTATTAGAAAATGGTAATCGTCTATTAGATAAAGGATCAAATCCACACTCAATTGGTAAAATTTTTTCTCGATTTTTTTTATACCTTATTTTAAAATATAAATTTATAAATGTTAATAATAAACAAATAAATATAATAATAAATAATATAAATATATAATTAAAAATTATATATATTATTATTAATAAATTTTTTAATTGGAAGTTAATCGTAATAATTTTTATACTATATATATATATATTAATTAATTTAATATATTCATCAATAAATAAATATATAAACAAATAATCAAATAATATCTACAAAATGTCAATATCAAGATGAAGCTTCAAAATGAAAATGATGAATTTTAGAAAAATGATTAATTGATATACGAAATAAACATGTTATTAAAAATAAAATACCAATAATTACATGTGTTCCATGAAATCCTGTTAATAAATAAAAAATAGATCCAAAAATTCTATCATTAATACAAAATTTTGATTCATTATATTCTAAATATTGTAATAATGAAAAATAAATTCCTAATAAAATTGTACATAATAATCAAAATTTACTATATCTTAATTTATTATTTAATAATAAATTATGACTTAAAGTAATTATAAATCCAGATGAAATTAAAATAATTGAATTTAATAATGGAATATCATAAGGATTAAATATTAAAATATTTTTAGGAGGTCATAAATTACCAATTTCAATATTAGGTGAAATACATCTATGGAAATAAGTTCAAAATATTGAAATAAAAAAAAATAATTCTGAAATAATAAATAAAATTATTCTAAATTTTATTATTATTATTACTTTTAATGTATGAAATCCTTGATAAGTTCTTTCCCGAATAATATCTCGTCATCATTGAAATATTATTATTATTAAAATTAATATATTTAATAATATAAAAAATAATTTATTTAATATAAATCAATTTAATATTCTTATTAATAAATTTATTAAAGATAAAGAAGTTATTAAAGGTCATGGTCTTAATGTAACTAAATGAAAAGGATGATTTGAATTTATCATTTTAATATTTAATTTTAATTAGATTCATTAAAATATAATAAACTTAAAATTGAAAATACATATGATTGAATTATAGAAACTGAAATTTCTAAAATAAATAATATATTTTGTACAATAATAATTAAAGGTAAAAATAATAATATTAAATTATTTATTGATGATCCTATTAAAGATAATAATAAATGACCTGCTAATATATTAGCAGTTAATCGAATAGATAATGTTCATGGACGAATAATATTTCTAATTAATTCAATTAATACTATAAAATTTATTAAAAATATAGGTGTATTTAATGGAACTAAATGAATTAATATATAATTTAAATTTACACTTCATCCAAATAATATAAATCTTAATCATAAAGTTAAAGATAAAGATAAATTAATATTTAAATGACTTGTTGGTGTAAAATTATAAGGAAATAATCCTAATAAATTTATAAATAAAATTATTATTATTAAACTAATAAAAATAATAATATTAGATATATATTTAAATATTACTAATAATTTAAATTCATTAAAAATTAAATTAATTAATAATATAAATATTATTTGATAACGTGATAATTTAATTCAATATATTAATGGGATTAATATCAATACTATTATAATTATAATTCAATTTATTGATATATATATATTTGTTGAAGGATCAAAAATAGAAAATAAATTTGTTACCATTTATATATATAAATAAATAAATGTTTCTTATAAAATTTAATTTTTATAATTTTATTATAATTTATAAAATAAATTATAATTAAAATAATAAAAATTATAATTAATCTATAAATATACAAATTTAATCAATTTATTGGTATTATTTGTGGAATGAAAAAATTTTCATTAGAAGTAATTGTTAAATACTATTATTTGGTTTAAGAGACCAATTCTTACATTTCAGACACCTAATGAAAAAAATATTGATTATATATTATTCAATAACTTTAAAATGACATTTTAATATTATTATTTAACTAATTTTTTATAATAATATATAATTAATTATTTATATTAATTCAATTCATAAAATTTGAACAATTAGTTCTTTCTAATACAATTGGTATAAATCTATGATTAGCTCCACAAATTTCTGAACATTGTCCAAAAAATAAACCTGATCGTATTGAAATTAAAGTTATTTGATTAATACGTCCTGGAATTGAATCTATTTTTATTCCTAATGATGGAATTGTTCAAGAATGAATAACATCTAATGATGTAGTTAATAAACGAATAGGAATATTATAAGGGATAATTAATCGATTATCAACATCTAATAAACGAAATAAATCTAATTTATCTAAATCTTTAATTATATAAGAATCAAAATTAAAATTTTTAAATTCAGGATATTCATAACTTCAATATCATTGATGTCCAATAGCTTTAATTGTAAAAAAAATAGGATTCCATATTTCATCAATAAAATATAATGTTTTTAATGAAGGAAAAGCAATAATTATTAAAATTAATATAGGTAAAATTGTTCATACAATTTCAATTAAATGATGCTTTAACAAATATCGATTTATAAATTCATTAGTTATAATATCTAATATAATTAATAATGTAAATGTAATAATTATAATTATTATAATTATAGTAATATTATAAAATAAATTTAAATTATTAGAAAATGGTGAACTTGGATCTTGAAAAGAAAATATTTTTCAATGTGAAATTATTAATAAAAAATTATAATTTTTATTTAAGAATCTTAAGTTCATTGCACTTATCTGCCATATTAATTATTAATAAATATTTTTAATTTTTTTTATAATTATAAAATTATTTATAATATATAAAATTTTATTTATTCTTTTTATTATATATAATTTTAATAATAAAAGGTAATTCATTAAATGAATGATCTAAAGGAGGATAATTTTGTAATCATTCTAAAGAACATTGATAAAATTTAAAAATAATTAATCGTTTAGCAATTAATCTTTCTATAATAATATAAATTAATAAAATTAATCTATTTAATGAAATTAAAGATCCTAAAGAAGATAATAAATTTCAACAATAATATGAATCAGGATAATCAGAATATCGTCGAGGTATTCCTATTAATCCTAAAAAATGTTGAGGAAAAAAAGTTAAATTTACTCCAATAAATATTAATAAAAATTGAATAATTAATCATTTTTTATTTAAAATTAAACCAGTAAAAATTGGATATCAATAAATAAATCTTGCAATAATAGAAAATACTGCTCCTATAGATAATACATAATGAAAATGTGCTACTACATAATATGTATCATGTAAAATAATATCAATAGATGAATTAGATAATATAATTCCAGTTAATCCTCCTATCGTAAATAAAAAAATAAATCCTATTGATCATAAAATAGAAGGATTAATAATTAATTTAGATCCATAATATGTTGCTATTCATCTAAAAACTTTAATTCCAGTAGGAATAGCAATAATTATAGTTGCTGAAGTAAAATAAGCTCGTGTATCAACATCTAATCCAACTGTAAATATATGATGAGCTCATACAATAAATCCTAAAAATCCAATCCCTAATATTGCATAAATTATTCCAATATTACCAAATGTTTCCTTTTTACCACTTTCATTAAAAATAATATGTGAAATTAATCCAAATCCAGGTAAAATTAAAATATAAACTTCAGGATGACCAAAAAATCAAAATAAATGTTGATAAAGTACAGGATCTCCTCCACCTGAAGGGTCAAAAAATGAAGTATTTAAATTACGATCAGTTAATAATATTGTAATTGCACCAGCTAATACAGGTAAAGATAATAATAATAAAATTGTTGTAATAAAAACAGATCATGAAAATAAAGATAATTGATCATAATTTAAATTATAATTTTTTATTATTAAAATTGTTACAATAAAATTTATTGATCCTATAATAGATGAAATACCTGCAATATGTAAAGAAAAAATAGTTAAATCAACAGATAAAGAAGAATGATATATTAATGAAGATAATGGAGGATAAATAGTTCATCCTGTTCCTCTTCCTCTATATAAAATACTACTTATTAATAATAAAATTAATGAAGGGGGTAATAATCAAAATCTTATATTATTTATTCGTGGAAATGCTATATCTGGTGCACCAATTATTAATGGAATTAATCAATTTCCAAATCCCCCAATTAAAAAAGGTATAACTATAAAAAAAATTATAATAAAAGCATGAGAAGTAACAATAGAATTATAAATTTGATCATTATTAATTCATATACCTGGTGAACTTAATTCCATACGAATAATTATTCTTAATGAAGAACCAATTATTCCAGTTCATATAGCAAAAATAAAATATAGTATCCCAATATTCTTATGATTTGTTGAATAAAATCATTTAAAAATATAATAAATATTTATTAAAATTTACAATTATATTATATTTTTAAATTTGAAATTTAATAGTTTATTTTAACTTAAAATTTTATATTTATATTTAATATTAAAATTAAATTATAATAATTCATAAAATTAATAAATTTAAATAATATTGTGTCTGAAAAAGAAGTAAATTGTAAATTTATTTATAAAGATAAAAATTCTTTCTATATTAAAAATTATTATTTATTTTTAATTAAATTTTTATAAGTTAAAATAAACTATTAAATTGCAAATTTAAAAATATTAAAAATTTAATTAAAAATTTATTAAATTTCAATATATAAATATAATATACATATAAATATAATTATAAATAAAATTAATAGTAATCATTTAGGAATAATTGTATTAATTATAATCTTATAAGAATAAGATTTAATTTTTGAGTTTAAATAATGATTAAATAAAAATAAATTTAAATAAGTTCATGTTATTAAAGTTCTAGAAATTAATATAGGAATTAATACAACCATTAAATTTTCATGATTTATAATTAAACTTTCTAATAATATCCATTTTATTAAAAATGTTAATATTGGAGGAAATCTAGAATATATAATTATTAAAAATATTATTAATATTTTTAATGGTTTACTTAAGTTTAAATCATAAACATCAAATTTATTATCAATATTTAATATACCTAATAATCGAAATAATAATAATGTTATTAAAGTGTATAAAATTATATAAATAATAAATAATTTTATAGATATCATTATTAAAAATAACAATAAACATGTATGAATTAATGAAGAATAAATTATAATGTATTTTAAAGAATTAGTATTTAAAACTAAAAGTCTAGAATATAATAAATTAAAAATAATAAATCCAATTATATGATCATCTAATTTTAATATTAAATGTATTAAATAAATAGGTTGAATTTTTAAAATAGTAGAAAAAATAAATAAATTTATTCAATTTATATATTTTGAAGATATTAAAAATCAAAAATTTACAGGATATAAACCTATTTTTATATATAATATAAAATAAGTAACAGCAATATGTAAATTATCTATTTCTTCTAAATTAAGAATATTTTTTATAATAATACTAAAATATAATAATAAAGAAGTAATTATAGAAACTATAAAATAAAAAATTGCAGAATTTATATCCTTTTCAATAATTAAAATATAAACTATAGTAAAACTTACAATTTCTATTAATATTCAAACAATAATACAATTATTAAATAATAAAGATACAATTCTTAAAAAAAAAATTAAAAGAATTAATAATTTTAATTTAACATCATATTTTAAAGTTTTTTTAATATAAAATTAAATAAATTTTTTATTTAATTTAATAATTAATAATTTTAATTTAAATTTTTAATAAAATATAATAATAAAAATTTAATTTATATAAATATTTCATCAAAATATTCCTTTTTCAGGCATATTACTAAAATTTTTAAAAATTATATTTTAGTGTTTAAGCACATAAAATTTTGAATTTTATAGAATTAATTAAATTAATAAATATATTAATTATATAATTATTAATTATATAATATTTATTATTTTTTTATTTATTATATAAAAGATATTCAAAATCTATATTTAGGGTATGAACCTAATAACTTTATTTATTTAGTTTATTTATATAAATAAATATATAAATAAAAATAATTTTAATTTCATTATTAAGTAAATTTTTTTATACATCCTAGTAATTTCACTATAATTTTACTATAACTCTGATAATTAAATATTCACTCAATTTCAATGATCAGATGAAATTGAATGATTTTAATTTCATTATTAAATAAATTTTTTTATACATCCTAGTAATTTCACTATAATTTTACTATAACTCTGATAATTAAATATTCACTCAATTTCAATGATCAGATGAAATTGAATGATTTTAATTTCATTATTAAGTAAATTTTTTTATACATCCTAGTAATTTCACTATAATTTTACTATAACTCTGATAATTAAATATTCACTCAATTTCAATGATCAGATGAAATTGAATGATTTTAATTTCATTATTAAATAAATTTTTTTATACATCCTAGTAATTTCACTATAATTTTACTATAACTCTGATAATTAAATATTCACTCAATTTCAATGATCAGATGAAATTGAATGATTTTAATTTCATTATTAAGTAAATTTTTTTATACATCCTAGTAATTTCACTATAATTTTACTATAACTCTGATAATTAAATATTCACTCAATTTCAATGATCAGATGAAATTGAATGATTTTAATTTCATTATTAAGTAAATTTTTTTATACATCCTAGTAATTTCACTATAATTTTACTATAACTCTGATAATTAAATATTCACTCAATTTCAATGATCAGATGAAATTGAATGATTTTAATTTCATTATTAAGTAAATTTTTTTATACATCCTAGTAATTTCACTATAATTTTACTATAACTCTGATAATTAAATATTCACTCAATTTCAATGATCAGATGAAATTGAATGATTTAATTTCATTATTAAGTAAATGTTTTTATACATCCTAGTAATTTCACTATAATTTTACTATAACTCTGATAATTAAATATTCACACTCAATTTCAATGATCAGATGAAATTGAATGATTTTTAATTTCATTATTAAGTAAATTTTTTTATACATCCTAGTAATTTCACTATAATTTTACTATAACTCTGATAATTAAATATTCAC
>NW_027488405.1:0-10000 GCF_051014445.1 Colletes latitarsis
ACCCAGACCTAACCCAGACCTAACCCAGCCCTAACCCAGACCTAACCCAGACCTAACCCAGACCTAACCCAGAAATAACCCAGACCTAACCCAGACCTAACCCAGTCCTAACCCAGTACTAACCCAGTCCTAACCCAGACCTAACCCAGTCCTAACCCAGACCTAACCCAGACCTAACCCAGTCCTAACCTAGACCTAACCCAGTCCTAAACCAGACCTAACCCAATCCTAACCCAGTCGTAACCCAGACCTAACCCAGTCGTAACCCAGACCTAACCCAGTCGTAACCCAGACCTAACCCAGTCGTAACCCAGACCTAACCCAGTCGTAACCCAGTCCTAACCCAGTCCTAACCCAGACCTAACCCAGACCTAACCCAGACCTAACCCAGTCCTAACCCAGTCCTAACCCAGACCTAACCCAGTCCTAACCCAGACCTAACCCAGACCTAACCCAGTCCTAACCCAGACCTAACCCAGTCCTAACCCAGTCCTAACCCAGTCCTAACCCAGTCTTAAACCAGTCCTAACTCAGACCTAACCGAGACGTAACCCAGACCTTATCCAATTCAGTCCTAACACAGTCCATATTCATTTTTTTTTTTTTTTTTTTTTTTTTTTTTTATTTCTGTTTTAGATACCGAAGGAGATCCTTGGATAGGCACCCATGCCTCAGAAGAATATATGGGTAGTTTGGGAATCTGACTCACCATACCCCACAAGTGTCTCATCCGTCTTTACTCATTCAGACACCACTCATGCCAACAAGCATCCCGGGACGCAGGCGAAACTGCTCTCCGCATTACTTCACCTAACCAATTCTAAACTAGCCCTAACGCAGTTCCAATACAGTCATTACAAAATGGGCTAGGTCTGGGCCAGTGTTGCGGGGGTTTGGGGCGCGCAGACCCCAGTCAGCAAAACGAATTCAATATGATGCTGTTCAATTTAATATGATACCGCTATTACAAAGGGGGTTAGGTCTGGGCTAGTGTAGCGGGGGTCTGGGGGGCGCAGACCCCTGTCAGCAAAACGAATTCAATATGATGCTGCTCAATTTAATTTGATACCGCTATTACAAAATGGGTTAGGTCTGGGCTGGTGTAGCGGGGGTTTGGGGGGCGCAGACCCCAGTCAGCAAAACGAATTCAATATGATGCTGTTCAATTTAATTTGATACCGCTATTACAAAATGGGTTAGGTCTGGGCTAGTGTAGCGGGGGTTTGGGGGGCGCAGACCCCAGTCAGCAAAACGAATTCAATATGATGCTGTTCAATTTAATTTGATACCGCTATTACAAAATGGGTTAGGTCTGGGCTAGTGTAGCGGGGTTTGGGGGGCGCAGCCCCCCATTCAGCAAAACGAATTATGTACGATGCTGTTCAATTTAATATGATACCACTATTACAAAGTGGGTTAGGTCTGGGCTAGTGTAGCGGGGGTCTGGGGGGCGCAGACCCCTGTCAGCAAAACGAATTCAATATGATGCTGTTCAATTTAATTTGATACAGCTATTACAAAATGGGTTAGGTCCTGGGCTAGTGTAGCGGGGTTTGGGGGGCGCAGCCCCCCATTCAGCAAAACGAATTATGTACGATGCTGTTCAATTTAATATGATACCACTATTACAAAGTGGGTTAGGTCTGGGCTAGTATAGCGGGGGTCTGGGGGGCGCAGACCCCAGTCAGCAAAACGAATTCAATATGATGCTGTTCAATTTAATTTGATACCGCTATTACAAAATGGGTTAGGTCTGGGCTAGTGTAGCGGGGGTTTGGGGGGCGCAGCCCCCCATTCAGCAAAACGAATTTAGTACGATGCTGTTCAATTTAATATGATACCGCTATTACAAAGTGGGTTAGGTCCGGGCTAGTGTTGCGGGGGTCTGGGGCGCGCAGACCCCAGTCAGCAAAACGAATTCAATATGATGCTGTTCAATTTAATATGATACCGCTATTACAAAGGGGGTTAGGTCTGGGCTAGTGTAGCGGGGGTCTGGGGGGCGCAGACCCCTGTCAGCAAAACGAATTTAGTACGATGCTGTTCAATTTAATTTGATACCGCTATTACAAAATGGGTTAGGTCTGGGCTAGTGTAGCGGGGGTTTGGGGGGCGCAGCCCCCCATTCAGCAAAACGAATTAAGTACGATGCTGTTCAATTTAATATGATACCACTATTACAAAGTGGGTTAGGTCTGGGCTATTGTAGCGGGGGTCGGGGGGGCGCAGACCCCAGTCAGCAAAACGAATTCAATATGATGCTGTTCAATTTAGTTTGATACCGCTATTACAAAATGGGTTAGGTCTGGGCTAGTGTAGCGGGGGTTTGGGGGGCGCAGCCCCCCATTCAGCAAAACGAATTTAGTACGATGCTGTTCAATTTAATGTGATACCGCTATTACAAAGTGGGTTAGGTCCGGGCTAGTGTTGCGGGGGTCTGGGGCGCGCAGACCCCAGTCAGCAAAACGAATTCAATATGATGCTGTTCAATTTAATATGATACCGCTATTACAAAGGGGGTTAGGTCTGGGCTAGTGTAGCGGGGGTCTGGGGGGCGCAGACCCCTGTCAGCAAAACGAATTTAGTACGATGCTGTTCAATTTAATTTGATACCGCTATTACAAAATGGGTTAGGTCTGGCTAGTGTAGCGGGGGTTTGGGGGGCGCAGCCCCCCATTCAGCAAAAACGAATTAAGTACGATGCTGTTCAATTTAATATGATACCACTATTACAAAGTGGGTTAGGTCTGGGCTATTGTAGCGGGGGTCTGGGGGGCGCAGACCCCAGTCAGCAAAACGAATTCAATATGATGCTGTTCAATTTAATTTGATACCGCTATTACAAAATGGGTTAGGTCTGGGCTAGTGTAGCGGGGGTTTGGGGGGCGCAGCCCCCCATTCAGCAAAACGAATTTAGTACGATGCTGTTCAATTTAATATGATACCGCTATTACAAAGTGGGTTAGGTCCGGGCTAGTGTTGCGGGGTCTGGGGGGCGCAGCCCCCCAGTCAGCAAAACGAATTTAGTACGATGCTGTTCAATTTAATTTGATACCGCTATTACAAAATGGGTTAGGTCTGGGCTAGTGTAGCGGGGGTTTGGGGGGCGCAGCCCCCCATTCAGCAAAACGAATTAAGTACGATGCTGTTCAATTTAATATGATACCACTATTACAAAGTGGGTTTGGTCTGGGCTAGTGTAGCGGGGGTCTGGGGGGCGCAGACCCCAGTCAGCAAAACGAATTCAATATGATGCTGTTCAACCCCTCGGGAATTTTTAATTTCTGTTTTATTCACCGTAATGCTCATGGAACGTACTTTCATATTCTTGTTTTTTGCTTCACGAAAATTTTTGTACACTAATTACTTTTTAATAGGAAAACGTGCAACGGCAAACTCCTTCCTAGGGTCACTGGGAAGATGACATTGACAAAATATGTTAAGATCAGCCGCCCCTATGCGTAAAGTATGTCGTTTTTCCATTTTTTCGATCCGGAGCGACACCAACATTGTGTTGCAATTTTAAACTGCGCGGTTAAACGGCGGGCCAAACAGTCGGTGGTTTATGCAACAGCAACCATCAAACTAGTAGGAGAATACACGCCCGTGATAGTATAGGAGATTCCCACTGTCCCTATCTTTTTTTTTTATCTCGGACATATATATACCGGCTTATCGTCAATAACTCGAAAACCAGCACGTTAAGGCCAATTTTCGTCTATACGATTCTTATGCAGTTTTAGATTCTCTACACGGTCCACTGATCGTTTTATTTTTTTGTCGAATTTTGAGAATTTTTTTTTTTTTTTCTCGAAAACGAGCTCGACGACCTGCACTTTTGACGACGCCATCGTGTTCCCCGGATTTTTTCCTGCAAGATAGCGTGTCTATTTTTTGTCCTACGACGATTTTTGACGCCGGAGCGGTGTTTCGGAGCAGAGCGGACTTAGAAACTTTCGCGCGTCGACCGCCGGACCGATCGCTCCAGGCTGTTTTTCGTCAATAACTCGAAAACGAGCACGGTAACGCTCGTTTTCGCCCGTACGATACTTGTACCGTTTACCGATGGCTACCTGGTAGATGGTTTTTTTTTTTTTATCTCGAATTTTGAGAGCTTTTTTAATTTTTTCCACAAAAACGAGCACGTGAACGCCAATTTTCGTCTATACGATTCTTATGCAGTTTTATATTCTCTACACGGTCCACTGATCGTTTTATTTTTTTGTCGAATTTTGAGAATTTTTTTTTTTTTTTCTCGAAAACGAGCTCGACGACCTGCACTTTTGACGACGCCATCGTGTTCCCCGGATTTTTTCCTGCAAGATAGCGTGTCTATTTTTTGTCCTACGACGATTTTTGACGCCGGAGCGGTGTTTCGGAGCAGAGCGGACTTAGAAACTTTCGCGCGTCGACCGCCGGACCGATCGCTCCAGGCTGTTTTTCGTCAATAACTCGAAAACGAGCACGGTAACGCTCGTTTTCGCCCGTACGATACTTGTACCGTTTACCGTTGGCTACCTGGTAGATGGTTTTTTTTTTTTTTATCTCGAATTTTGAGAGCTTTTTTAACTTTTTTCTCAAAAACGAGCACGTGAACGCCAATTTTGGTCTATACGATTCTTATGCAGTTTTAGATTCTCTACACGGTCCACTGATCGTTTTATTTTTTTGTCGAATTTTGAGAATTTTTTTTTTTTTTTCTCGAAAACGAGCTCGACGACCTGCACTTTTGACGACGCCATCGTGTTCCCCGGATTTTTTCCTGCAAGATAGGGTGGCGATTTTTTGTCCTACGACGATTTTTGACGCCGGAGCGATGATTCGGAGCAGAGCGGACTTAGAAACTTTCGCGCGTCGACCGCCGGACCGATCGCTCCAGGCTGTTTTTCGTCAATAACTCGAAAACGAGCACGGTAACGCTCGTTTTCGCCCGTACGATACTTGTACCGTTTACCGTTGGCTACCTGGTAGACGGTTTTTTTTTTTTTTATCTCGAAGTTTGAGAGCTTTTTTAATTTTTTCCACAAAAACGAGCACGTGAACGCCAATTTTCGTCTATACGATTCTTATGCAGTTTTATATTCTCTACACGGTCCACTGATCGTTTTATTTTTTTGTCGAATTTTGAGAATTTTTTTTTTTTTTTCTCGAAAACGAGCTCGACGACCTGCACTTTTGACGACGCCATCGTGTTCCCCGGATTTTTTCCTGCAAGATAGGGTGGCGATTTTTTGTCCTACGACGATTTTTGACGCCGGAGCGATGATTCGGAGCAGAGCGGACTTAGAAACTTTCGCGCGTCGACCGCCGGACCGATCGCTCCAGGCTGTTTTTCGTCAATAACTCGAAAACGAGCACGGTAACGCTCGTTTTCGCCCGTACGATACTTGTACCGTTTACCGTTGGCTACCTGGTAGACGGTTTTTTTTTTTTTTATCTCGAAGTTTGAGAGCTTTTTTAATTTTTTCCACAAAAACGAGCACGTGAACGCCAATTTTCGTCTATACGATTCTTATGCAGTTTTATATTCTCTACACGGTCCACTGATCGTTTTATTTTTTTGTCGAATTTTGAGAATTTTTTTTTTTTTTTCTCGAAAACGAGCTCGACGACCTGCACTTTTGACGACGCCATCGTGTTCCCCGGATTTTTTCCTGCAAGATAGCGTGTCTATTTTTTGTCCTACGACGATTTTTGACGCCGGAGCGGTGTTTCGGAGCAGAGCGGACTTAGAAACTTTCGCGCGTCGACCGCCGGACCGATCGCTCCAGGCTGTTTTTCGTCAATAACTCGAAAACGAGCACGGTAACGCTCGTTTTCGCCCGTACGATACTTGTACCGTTTACCGTTGGCTACCTGGTAGATGGTTTTTTTTTTTTTTATCTCGAATTTTGAGAGCTTTTTTAACTTTTTTCTCAAAAACGAGCACGTGAACGCCAATTTTGGTCTATACGATTCTTATGCAGTTTTAGATTCTCTACACGGTCCACTGATCGTTTTATTTTTTTGTCGAGTTTTGAGAATTTTTTTTTTTTTTTCTCGAAAACTAGCTCGACGACCTGCACTTTTGACGACGCCATCGTGTTCCCCGGATTTTTTCCTGCAAGATAGGGTGGCGATTTTTTGTCCTACGACGATTTTTGACGCCGGAGCGGTGTTTCGGAGCAGAGCGGACTTAGAAACTTTCGCGCGTCGACCGCCGGACCGATCGCTCCAGGCTGTTTTTCGTCAATAACTCGAAAACGAGCACGGTAACGCTCGTTTTCGCCCGTACGATACTTGTACCGTTTACCGTTGGCTACCTGGTAGACGGTTTTTTTTTTTTTTATCTCGAAGTTTGAGAGCTTTTTTAATTTTTTCCACAAAAACGAGCACGTGAACGCCAATTTTCGTCTATACGATTCTTATGCAGTTTTATATTCTCTACACGGTCCACTGATCGTTTTATTTTTTTGTCGAATTTTGAGAATTTTGTTTTTTTTTTCTCGAAAACGAGCTCGACGACCTGCACTTTTGACGACGCCATCGTGTTCCCCGGATTTTTTCCTGCAAGATAGCGTGTCTATTTTTTGTCCTACGACGATTTTTGACGCCGGAGCGGTGTTTCGGAGCAGAGCGGACTTAGAAACTTTCGCGCGTCGACCGCCGGACCGATCGCTCCAGGCTGTTTTTCGTCAATAACTCGAAAACGAGCACGGTAACGCTCGTTTTCGCCCGTACGATACTTGTACCGTTTACCGTTGGCTACCTGGTAGATGGTTTTTTTTTTTTTTATCTCGAATTTTGAGAGCTTTTTTAACTTTTTTCTCAAAAACGAGCACGTGAACGCCAATTTTGGTCTATACGATTCTTATGCAGTTTTATATTCTCTACACGGTCCACTGATCGTTTTATTTTTTTGTCGAATTTTGAGAATTTTTTTTTTTTTTTCTCGAAAACGAGCTCGACGACCTGCACTTTTGACGACGCCATCGTGTTCCCCGGATTTTTTCCTGCAAGATAGGGTGGCGATTTTTTGTCCTACGACGATTTTTGACGCCGGAGCGATGATTCGGAGCAGAGCGGACTTAGAAACTTTCGCGCGTCGACCGCCGGACCGATCGCTCCAGGCTGTTTTTCGTCAATAACTCGAAAACGAGCACGGTAACGCTCGTTTTCGCCCGTACGATACTTGTACCGTTTACCGTTGGCTACCTGGTAGACGGTTTTTTTTTTTTTTATCTCGAAGTTTGAGAGCTTTTTTAATTTTTTCCACAAAAACGAGCACGTGAACGCCAATTTTCGTCTATACGATTCTTATGCAGTTTTATATTCTCTACACGGTCCACTGATCGTTTTATTTTTTTGTCGAATTTTGAGAATTTTTTTTTTTTTTTCTCGAAAACGAGCTCGACGACCTGCACTTTTGACGACGCCATCGTGTTCCCCGGATTTTTTCCTGCAAGATAGCGTGTCTATTTTTTGTCCTACGACGATTTTTGACGCCGGAGCGGTGTTTCGGAGCAGAGCGGACTTAGAAACTTTCGCGCGTCGACCGCCGGACCGATCGCTCCAGGCTGTTTTTCGTCAATAACTCGAAAACGAGCACGGTAACGCTCGTTTTCGCCCGTACGATACTTGTACCGTTTACCGTTGGCTACCTGGTAGATGGTTTTTTTTTTTTTTATCTCGAATTTTGAGAGCTTTTTTAACTTTTTTCTCAAAAACGAGCACGTGAACGCCAATTTTGGTCTATACGATTCTTATGCAGTTTTAGATTCTCTACACGGTCCACTGATCGTTTTATTTTTTTGTCGAGTTTTGAGAATTTTTTTTTTTTTTTCTCGAAAACTAGCTCGACGACCTGCACTTTTGACGACGCCATCGTGTTCCCCGGATTTTTTCCTGCAAGATAGGGTGGCGATTTTTTGTCCTACGACGATTTTTGACGCCGGAGCGGTGTTTCGGAGCAGAGCGGACTTAGAAACTTTCGCGCGTCGACCGCCGGACCGATCGCTCCAGGCTGTTTTTCGTCAATAACTCGAAAACGAGCACGGTAACGCTCGTTTTCGCCCGTACGATACTTGTACCGTTTACCGTTGGCTACCTGGTAGACGGTTTTTTTTTTTTTTATCTCGAAGTTTGAGAGCTTTTTTAATTTTTTCCACAAAAACGAGCACGTGAACGCCAATTTTCGTCTATACGATTCTTATGCAGTTTTATATTCTCTACACGGTCCACTGATCGTTTTATTTTTTTGTCGAATTTTGAGAATTTTGTTTTTTTTTTCTCGAAAACGAGCTCGACGACCTGCACTTTTGACGACGCCATCGTGTTCCCCGGATTTTTTCCTGCAAGATAGCGTGTCTATTTTTTGTCCTACGACGATTTTTGACGCCGGAGCGGTGTTTCGGAGCAGAGCGGACTTAGAAACTTTCGCGCGTCGACCGCCGGACCGATCGCTCCAGGCTGTTTTTCGTCAATAACTCGAAAACGAGCACGGTAACGCTCGTTTTCGCCCGTACGATACTTGTACCGTTTACCGTTGGCTACCTGGTAGACGGTTTTTTTTTTTTTTATCTCGAAGTTTGAGAGCTTTTTTAATTTTTTCCACAAAAACGAGCACGTGAACGCCAATTTTCGTCTATACGATTCTTATGCAGTTTTATATTCTCTACACGGTCCACTGATCGTTTTATTTTTTTGTCGAATTTTGAGAATTTTTTTTTTTTTTTCTCGAAAACGAGCTCGACGACCTGCACTTTTGACGACGCCATCGTGTTCCCCGGATTTTTTCCTGCAAGATAGCGTGTCTATTTTTTGTCCTACGACGATTTTTGACGCCGGAGCGGTGTTTCGGAGCAGAGCGGACTTAGAAACTTTCGCGCGTCGACCGCCGGACCGATCGCTCCAGGCTGTTTTTCGTCAATAACTCGAAAACGAGCACGGTAACGCTCGTTTTCGCCCGTACGATACTTGTACCGTTTACCGTTGGCTACCTGGTAGATGGTTTTTTTTTTTTTTATCTCGAATTTTGAGAGCTTTTTTAACTTTTTTCTCAAAAACGAGCACGTGAACGCCAATTTTGGTCTATACGATTCTTATGCAGTTTTAGATTCTCTACACGGTCCACTGATCGTTTTATTTTTTTGTCGAGTTTTGAGAATTTTTTTTTTTTTTTCTCGAAAACGAGCTCGACGACCTGCACTTTTGACGACGCCATCGTGTTCCCCGGATTTTTTCCTGCAAGATAGGGTGGCGATTTTTTGTCCTACGACGATTTTTGACGCCGGAGCGATGATTCGGAGCAGAGCGGACTTAGAAACTTTCGCGCGTCGACCGCCGGACCGATCGCTCCAGGCTGTTTTTCGTCAATAACTCGAAAACGAGCACGGTAACGCTCGTTTTCGCCCGTACGATACTTGTACCGTTTACCGTTGGCTACCTGGTAGACGGTTTTTTTTTTTTTTATCTCGAAGTTTGAGAGCTTTTTTAATTTTTTCCACAAAAACGAGCACGTGAACGCCAATTTTCGTCTATACGATTCTTATGCAGTTTTATATTCTCTACACGGTCCACTGATCGTTTTATTTTTTTGTCGAATTTTGAGAATTTTTTTTTTTTTTTCTCGAAAACGAGCTCGACGACCTGCACTTTTGACGACGCCATCGTGTTCCCCGGATTTTTTCCTGCAAGATAGCGTGTCGATTTTTTGTCCTAGCTCAATTATTAAGGAAGTTACGGTTTCTTGATTTTTCGGTATGTTCGAACTGGTCTTTTAGGCGGGCGCTCGGTCGCGCGGTGCTTTCGCATCGACCGACGTACCGATCGGCGGCGACGGTTTTTCGTCTATATCTCGAAAACTAGTACGCTAACACATATTTTGACCTATATGATATTTGTTCAGTGTAATTTTTTCTATCTGGTAGGCTGGTTTTTTTTTTTTTATCTCGAATTTTTTGAACGTTTTTGTTTTTTTCTCGAAAACTAGCGCGACGACCGATATTTTTAACTACGGTTT
>NW_027488405.1:15000-17500 GCF_051014445.1 Colletes latitarsis
TGAGGCGAATGATCGCAAACGACGACGCGTCGATTTTGCGGCCATCGTTGCTCGCGCGACTAACGACGACCAGCCGAGAAGGCTGTAGTTTATCGCATCGATTTCATCGAGCAACCGATGGGCGCTGCCGCGTTCGTTCGTATATGAATATTATACATACTCACGGATAGCCAGAGGCGAATAATCGCAAACGACGACGCGTCGATTTTGCGGCCATCGTTGCTCGCGCGACTAACGACGACCAGCCGAGACGGCTGTAGTTTATCGCATCGATTTCATCGAGCAACCGGTGGACGCTGCCGCGTTCGTTCGTAAATGAATAATATACATACTCATGGCTAACTTGAGGCGAATAATCGCAAACGACGACGCGTCGATTTTGCGGCCATCGTTGCTCGCGCGACTAACGACGACCAGCCGAAACGGCTGTAGTTTATCGCATCGATTTCATCGAGCAACCGATGGACGCTGCCGCGTTCGTTCGTAAATGAATAATATACATACTCATGGCTAACTTGAGGCGAATAATCGCAAACGACGACGCGTCGATTTTGCGGCCATCGTTGCTCGCGCGACTAACGACGACCAGCCGAAACGGCTGTAGTTTATCGCATCGATTTCATCGAGCAACCGATGGACGCTGCCGCGTTCGTTCGTAAATGAATAATATACATACTCATGGCTAACTTGAGGCGAATAATCGCAAACGACGACGCGTCGATTTTGCGGCCATCGTTGCTCGCGCGACTAACGACGACCAGCCGAAACGGCTGTAGTTTATCGCATCGATTTCATCGAGCAACCGATGGACGCTGCCGCGTTCGTTCGTAAATGAATGTTATACATACTCATGGCTAACTTGAGGCGAATAATCGCAAACGACGACGCGTCGATTTTGCGGCCATCGTTGCTCGCGCGACTAACGACGACCAGCCGAGACGGCTGTAGTTTATCGCATCGATTTCATCGAGCAACCGATGGACGCTGCCGCGTTCGTTCGTAAATGAATAATATACATACTCATGGCTAACGTGAGGCGAATAATCGCAAACGACGACGCGTCGATTGTGCGGCCATCCGTTGCTCGCGCGACTAACGACGACCAGCCGAGAAGGCTGTAGTTTATCGCATCGATTTCATCGAGCAACCGATGGGCGCTGCCGCGTGCGTTCGCCCGATTGCGCGTGAAGTTACTGTTCGGAACCAAGAATATACGGGTGTATTATACCCGTTTGGTCGCAGCCACGCGCAAAGGCTTTTGAATGTACTGTACGCCCGGCCGTCGAACGATGGTTTTCCGTCATTCAGGAAACAAAAAGAAACTTTTGTCGTCGATATGGCGCGTTCAATCCTCCGTCGATACGCTGGTCGGAGGTGCGAACATCGAATATTTTTAAAGCAAAGAACAAGGAGCATTTTTAAATACAAAGAAAAAAATTGTAAATTGTATATGATTACCCTGAACGGTGGATCACTTGGCTCGTGGGTCGATGAAGAACGCAGCTAATTGCGCGTCAACGTGTGAACTGCAGGACACATGAACATCGACATTTCGAACGCACATTGCGGTCCACGGATAAAATTCCTGGACCACGCCTGGCTGAGGGTCGTTCACTTGTCCTAAAACTGCTTGCGTTGTTCTCAGATTCCCTAACCCCGCCGTCGTTTACCTCTCCTTTCGGGGAGATGGCGAAGAACGTTTCGGAGCCGGGTCGATGAAGAGAAAGGTATCAACGTACGAGCGAGAATTTGGGTATTTCGTTGGCGTTTGTCGCTGGACGTACGAAAAAGAATAAATATTATATATTATTGGCAAGTTTGCGCACCCCTTGCGTGGTGAGGCAGAGATCAGTCTGGACTCGCGCGAGTGTTTTACGGCGTCGTGCGTCGTGTTGTCTGGAGTATCATCACGACCGCCCGTTAAAGCACCGCTCCTACGATTTCTGACTTTGACGGCACTAAAAACCACCGTGGGGCGCAAATCGCGTTTCGTACAAATCTAATGATTACCGGCGCTCCCGACGTTGCCCGAAGTTAATAATTTATGCAAAGGAAAGAGAAAATAAAGCGTATACTAGTTTTGGAGCATAACAAAAAGGACACTGGAAAGAAATTTGATCAAACACTGATAATTATGATATGTAATATATGCCCTACCACGTGAAATTTGTGGTATCCGTCGGTCGTCGTCTTCCTCTCTGTTCGTTCGTACAGCCCCAGGGAAAAATGATAATTTATCAAACGAATCGGACGATCATCCTCTATGGAGAGGCTCGAACGAACACGACGAGAAGCGCGATACGAACGGAACCCAAAAGAAGGGATATACTCTGAGAAGTTGGTCGCCCCATGTCTCTCTTTGTTACGAATATGTATATCGATTGCGAGACCGCGCGTTTAGCCGGTCGTCCAGTCCACGAATGCTTTTCTTTCGAACTTACGGTGGACTTTGGTAGACTATCAAAGAATCAACGAAAATCGGATCGGGTAGTTCTATCAT
>NW_027488405.1:25000-40000 GCF_051014445.1 Colletes latitarsis
AACCCAGTCCTAACCCAGTCCTAACCCAGAAATAACCCAGACCTAACCCAGACCTAACCCAGTCCTAACCCAGTCCTAACCCAGTCCTAACCCAGACCTAACCCAGACCTAACCCAGACCTAACCCAGACCTAACCCAGTCCTAACCCAGACCGAACCCAGACCTAACCCAGACCTAACCCAGTCCTAACCCAGACCTAACCCAGTCCTAACCCAGACCTAACCCAGACCTAACCCAGTCCTAACCCAGTCCTAACCCAGACCTAACCCAGACCTAACCCAGACCTAACCCAGACCTAACCCAGACCTAACCCAGAAATAACCCAGACCTAACCCAGACCTAACCCAGTCCTAACCCAGTCCTAACCCAGTCCTAACCCAGACCTAACCCAGTCCTAACCCAGTCCTAACCCAGACCTAACCCAGACCTAACCCAGACCTAACCAAATCCAGTACTAACCCAGACCTAACCCAGTCCTAACCCAGACCTAACCCAGTCCTAACCCAGACCTAACCCAGACCTAACCCAGTCCTAACCCAGTCCTAACCCAGACCTAACCCAGTCCTAACCCAGACCTAACCCAGACCTAACCCAGTCCTAACACAGTCCTAACCCAGTCCTAACCAAGTCCTAACCCAGAACCTACCCAGTCCTAACCCAAACCTAACCCAGACCTAACCCAGACCTAACCCAGTCCTAACCCAGTCCTAACCCAGACCTAACCCAGTCCTAACCCAGACCTAACCCAGTCCTAACCCAGAAATACCCCAGACCTGACCCAGACCTAACCCAGACCTAACCCAGCCCTAACCCAGACCTAACCCAGACCTAACCCAGACCTAACCCAGAAATAACCCAGACCTAACCCAGACCTAACCCAGACCTAACCCAGACCTAACCCAGTCCTAACCCAGACCTAACCCAGTCCTAACCCAGACCTAACCCAGACCTAACCCAGACCTAACCCAGACCTAACCCAGAAATAACCCAGACCTAACCCAGACCTAACCCAGTCCTAACCCAGAAATACCCCAGACCTGACCCAGACCTAACCCAGACCTAACCCAGCCCTAACCCAGACCTAACCCAGACCTAACCCAGACCTAACCCAGAAATAACCCAGACCTAACCCAGACCTAACCCAGTCCTAACCCAGTACTAACCCAGTCCTAACCCAGACCTAACCCAGTCCTAACCCAGACCTAACCCAGACCTAACCCAGTCCTAACCTAGACCTAACCCAGTCCTAAACCAGACCTAACCCAATCCTAACCCAGTCGTAACCCAGACCTAACCCAGTCGTAACCCAGACCTAACCCAGTCGTAACCCAGACCTAACCCAGTCGTAACCCAGACCTAACCCAGTCGTAACCCAGTCCTAACCCAGTCCTAACCCAGACCTAACCCAGACCTAACCCAGACCTAACCCAGTCCTAACCCAGTCCTAACCCAGACCTAACCCAGTCCTAACCCAGACCTAACCCAGACCTAACCCAGTCCTAACCCAGACCTAACCCAGTCCTAACCCAGTCCTAACCCAGTCCTAACCCAGTCTTAAACCAGTCCTAACTCAGACCTAACCGAGACGTAACCCAGACCTTATCCAATTCAGTCCTAACACAGTCCATATTCATTTTTTTTTTTTTTTTTTTTTTTTTTTTTTTATTTCTGTTTTAGATACCGAAGGAGATCCTTGGATAGGCACCCATGCCTCAGAAGAATATATGGGTAGTTTGGGAATCTGACTCACCATACCCCACAAGTGTCTCATCCGTCTTTACTCATTCAGACACCACTCATGCCAACAAGCATCCCGGGACGCAGGCGAAACTGCTCTCCGCATTACTTCACCTAACCAATTCTAAACTAGCCCTAACGCAGTTCCAATACAGTCATTACAAAATGGGCTAGGTCTGGGCCAGTGTTGCGGGGGTTTGGGGCGCGCAGACCCCAGTCAGCAAAACGAATTCAATATGATGCTGTTCAATTTAATATGATACCGCTATTACAAAGGGGGTTAGGTCTGGGCTAGTGTAGCGG
Organism: Colletes latitarsis; assembly: GCF_051014445.1. NCBI lineage: Eukaryota > Metazoa > Arthropoda > Insecta > Hymenoptera > Colletidae > Colletes > Colletes latitarsis. The sequence continues at coordinate 27,041 of NW_027488405.1, forward strand.
GGGTCTGGGGGGCGCAGACCCCTGTCAGCAAAACGAATTCAATATGATGCTGCTCAATTTAATTTGATACCGCTATTACAAAATGGGTTAGGTCTGGGCTGGTGTAGCGGGGGTTTGGGGGGCGCAGACCCCAGTCAGCAAAACGAATTCAATATGATGCTGTTCAATTTAATTTGATACCGCTATTACAAAATGGGTTAGGTCTGGGCTAGTGTAGCGGGGGTTTGGGGGGCGCAGACCCCAGTCAGCAAAACGAATTCAATATGATGCTGTTCAATTTAATTTGATACCGCTATTACAAAATGGGTTAGGTCTGGGCTAGTGTAGCGGGGGTTTGGGGGGCGCAGCCCCCCATTCAGCAAAACGAATTATGTACGATGCTGTTCAATTTAATATGATACCACTATTACAAAGTGGGTTAGGTCTGGGCTAGTGTAGCGGGGGTCTGGGGGGCGCAGACCCCTGTCAGCAAAACGAATTCAATATGATGCTGTTCAATTTAATTTGATACAGCTATTACAAAATGGGTTAGGTCTGGGCTAGTGTAGCGGGGGTTTGGGGGGCGCAGCCCCCCATTCAGCAAAACGAATTATGTACGATGCTGTTCAATTTAATATGATACCACTATTACAAAGTGGGTTAGGTCTGGGCTAGTATAGCGGGGGTCTGGGGGGCGCAGACCCCAGTCAGCAAAACGAATTCAATATGATGCTGTTCAATTTAATTTGATACCGCTATTACAAAATGGGTTAGGTCTGGGCTAGTGTAGCGGGGGTTTGGGGGGCGCAGCCCCCCATTCAGCAAAACGAATTTAGTACGATGCTGTTCAATTTAATATGATACCGCTATTACAAAGTGGGTTAGGTCCGGGCTAGTGTTGCGGGGGTCTGGGGCGCGCAGACCCCAGTCAGCAAAACGAATTCAATATGATGCTGTTCAATTTAATATGATACCGCTATTACAAAGGGGGTTAGGTCTGGGCTAGTGTAGCGGGGGTCTGGGGGGCGCAGACCCCTGTCAGCAAAACGAATTTAGTACGATGCTGTTCAATTTAATTTGATACCGCTATTACAAAATGGGTTAGGTCTGGGCTAGTGTAGCGGGGGTTTGGGGGGCGCAGCCCCCCATTCAGCAAAACGAATTAAGTACGATGCTGTTCAATTTAATATGATACCACTATTACAAAGTGGGTTAGGTCTGGGCTATTGTAGCGGGGGTCGGGGGGGCGCAGACCCCAGTCAGCAAAACGAATTCAATATGATGCTGTTCAATTTAGTTTGATACCGCTATTACAAAATGGGTTAGGTCTGGGCTAGTGTAGCGGGGGTTTGGGGGGCGCAGCCCCCCATTCAGCAAAACGAATTTAGTACGATGCTGTTCAATTTAATGTGATACCGCTATTACAAAGTGGGTTAGGTCCGGGCTAGTGTTGCGGGGGTCTGGGGCGCGCAGACCCCAGTCAGCAAAACGAATTCAATATGATGCTGTTCAATTTAATATGATACCGCTATTACAAAGGGGGTTAGGTCTGGGCTAGTGTAGCGGGGGTCTGGGGGGCGCAGACCCCTGTCAGCAAAACGAATTTAGTACGATGCTGTTCAATTTAATTTGATACCGCTATTACAAAATGGGTTAGGTCTGGGCTAGTGTAGCGGGGGTTTGGGGGGCGCAGCCCCCCATTCAGCAAAACGAATTAAGTACGATGCTGTTCAATTTAATATGATACCACTATTACAAAGTGGGTTAGGTCTGGGCTATTGTAGCGGGGGTCTGGGGGGCGCAGACCCCAGTCAGCAAAACGAATTCAATATGATGCTGTTCAATTTAATTTGATACCGCTATTACAAAATGGGTTAGGTCTGGGCTAGTGTAGCGGGGGTTTGGGGGGCGCAGCCCCCCATTCAGCAAAACGAATTTAGTACGATGCTGTTCAATTTAATATGATACCGCTATTACAAAGTGGGTTAGGTCCGGGCTAGTGTTGCGGGGGTCTGGGGGGCGCAGCCCCCCAGTCAGCAAAACGAATTTAGTACGATGCTGTTCAATTTAATTTGATACCGCTATTACAAAATGGGTTAGGTCTGGGCTAGTGTAGCGGGGGTTTGGGGGGCGCAGCCCCCCATTCAGCAAAACGAATTAAGTACGATGCTGTTCAATTTAATATGATACCACTATTACAAAGTGGGTTTGGTCTGGGCTAGTGTAGCGGGGGTCTGGGGGGCGCAGACCCCAGTCAGCAAAACGAATTCAATATGATGCTGTTCAACCCCTCGGGAATTTTTAATTTCTGTTTTATTCACCGTAATGCTCATGGAACGTACTTTCATATTCTTGTTTTTTGCTTCACGAAAATTTTTGTACACTAATTACTTTTTAATAGGAAAACGTGCAACGGCAAACTCCTTCCTAGGGTCACTGGGAAGATGACATTGACAAAATATGTTAAGATCAGCCGCCCCTATGCGTAAAGTATGTCGTTTTTCCATTTTTTCGATCCGGAGCGACACCAACATTGTGTTGCAATTTTAAACTGCGCGGTTAAACGGCGGGCCAAACAGTCGGTGGTTTATGCAACAGCAACCATCAAACTAGTAGGAGAATACACGCCCGTGATAGTATAGGAGATTCCCACTGTCCCTATCTTTTTTTTTATCTCGGACATATATATACCGGCTTATCGTCAATAACTCGAAAACCAGCACGTTAAGGCCAATTTTCGTCTATACGATTCTTATGCAGTTTTAGATTCTCTACACGGTCCACTGATCGTTTTATTTTTTTGTCGAATTTTGAGAATTTTTTTTTTTTTTTCTCGAAAACGAGCTCGACGACCTGCACTTTTGACGACGCCATCGTGTTCCCCGGATTTTTTCCTGCAAGATAGCGTGTCTATTTTTTGTCCTACGACGATTTTTGACGCCGGAGCGGTGTTTCGGAGCAGAGCGGACTTAGAAACTTTCGCGCGTCGACCGCCGGACCGATCGCTCCAGGCTGTTTTTCGTCAATAACTCGAAAACGAGCACGGTAACGCTCGTTTTCGCCCGTACGATACTTGTACCGTTTACCGATGGCTACCTGGTAGATGGTTTTTTTTTTTTTTATCTCGAATTTTGAGAGCTTTTTTAATTTTTTCCACAAAAACGAGCACGTGAACGCCAATTTTCGTCTATACGATTCTTATGCAGTTTTATATTCTCTACACGGTCCACTGATCGTTTTATTTTTTTGTCGAATTTTGAGAATTTTTTTTTTTTTTTCTCGAAAACGAGCTCGACGACCTGCACTTTTGACGACGCCATCGTGTTCCCCGGATTTTTTCCTGCAAGATAGCGTGTCTATTTTTTGTCCTACGACGATTTTTGACGCCGGAGCGGTGTTTCGGAGCAGAGCGGACTTAGAAACTTTCGCGCGTCGACCGCCGGACCGATCGCTCCAGGCTGTTTTTCGTCAATAACTCGAAAACGAGCACGGTAACGCTCGTTTTCGCCCGTACGATACTTGTACCGTTTACCGTTGGCTACCTGGTAGATGGTTTTTTTTTTTTTTATCTCGAATTTTGAGAGCTTTTTTAACTTTTTTCTCAAAAACGAGCACGTGAACGCCAATTTTGGTCTATACGATTCTTATGCAGTTTTAGATTCTCTACACGGTCCACTGATCGTTTTATTTTTTTGTCGAATTTTGAGAATTTTTTTTTTTTTTTCTCGAAAACGAGCTCGACGACCTGCACTTTTGACGACGCCATCGTGTTCCCCGGATTTTTTCCTGCAAGATAGGGTGGCGATTTTTTGTCCTACGACGATTTTTGACGCCGGAGCGATGATTCGGAGCAGAGCGGACTTAGAAACTTTCGCGCGTCGACCGCCGGACCGATCGCTCCAGGCTGTTTTTCGTCAATAACTCGAAAACGAGCACGGTAACGCTCGTTTTCGCCCGTACGATACTTGTACCGTTTACCGTTGGCTACCTGGTAGACGGTTTTTTTTTTTTTTATCTCGAAGTTTGAGAGCTTTTTTAATTTTTTCCACAAAAACGAGCACGTGAACGCCAATTTTCGTCTATACGATTCTTATGCAGTTTTATATTCTCTACACGGTCCACTGATCGTTTTATTTTTTTGTCGAATTTTGAGAATTTTTTTTTTTTTTTCTCGAAAACGAGCTCGACGACCTGCACTTTTGACGACGCCATCGTGTTCCCCGGATTTTTTCCTGCAAGATAGGGTGGCGATTTTTTGTCCTACGACGATTTTTGACGCCGGAGCGATGATTCGGAGCAGAGCGGACTTAGAAACTTTCGCGCGTCGACCGCCGGACCGATCGCTCCAGGCTGTTTTTCGTCAATAACTCGAAAACGAGCACGGTAACGCTCGTTTTCGCCCGTACGATACTTGTACCGTTTACCGTTGGCTACCTGGTAGACGGTTTTTTTTTTTTTTATCTCGAAGTTTGAGAGCTTTTTTAATTTTTTCCACAAAAACGAGCACGTGAACGCCAATTTTCGTCTATACGATTCTTATGCAGTTTTATATTCTCTACACGGTCCACTGATCGTTTTATTTTTTTGTCGAATTTTGAGAATTTTTTTTTTTTTTTCTCGAAAACGAGCTCGACGACCTGCACTTTTGACGACGCCATCGTGTTCCCCGGATTTTTTCCTGCAAGATAGCGTGTCTATTTTTTGTCCTACGACGATTTTTGACGCCGGAGCGGTGTTTCGGAGCAGAGCGGACTTAGAAACTTTCGCGCGTCGACCGCCGGACCGATCGCTCCAGGCTGTTTTTCGTCAATAACTCGAAAACGAGCACGGTGACGCTCGTTTTCGCCCGTACGATACTTGTACCGTTTACCGTTGGCTACCTGGTAGATGGTTTTTTTTTTTTTTATCTCGAATTTTGAGAGCTTTTTTAACTTTTTTCTCAAAAACGAGCACGTGAACGCCAATTTTGGTCTATACGATTCTTATGCAGTTTTAGATTCTCTACACGGTCCACTGATCGTTTTATTTTTTTGTCGAGTTTTGAGAATTTTTTTTTTTTTTTCTCGAAAACTAGCTCGACGACCTGCACTTTTGACGACGCCATCGTGTTCCCCGGATTTTTTCCTGCAAGATAGGGTGGCGATTTTTTGTCCTACGACGATTTTTGACGCCGGAGCGGTGTTTCGGAGCAGAGCGGACTTAGAAACTTTCGCGCGTCGACCGCCGGACCGATCGCTCCAGGCTGTTTTTCGTCAATAACTCGAAAACGAGCACGGTAACGCTCGTTTTCGCCCGTACGATACTTGTACCGTTTACCGTTGGCTACCTGGTAGACGGTTTTTTTTTTTTTTATCTCGAAGTTTGAGAGCTTTTTTAATTTTTTCCACAAAAACGAGCACGTGAACGCCAATTTTCGTCTATACGATTCTTATGCAGTTTTATATTCTCTACACGGTCCACTGATCGTTTTATTTTTTTGTCGAATTTTGAGAATTTTGTTTTTTTTTTCTCGAAAACGAGCTCGACGACCTGCACTTTTGACGACGCCATCGTGTTCCCCGGATTTTTTCCTGCAAGATAGCGTGTCTATTTTTTGTCCTACGACGATTTTTGACGCCGGAGCGGTGTTTCGGAGCAGAGCGGACTTAGAAACTTTCGCGCGTCGACCGCCGGACCGATCGCTCCAGGCTGTTTTTCGTCAATAACTCGAAAACGAGCACGGTAACGCTCGTTTTCGCCCGTACGATACTTGTACCGTTTACCGTTGGCTACCTGGTAGATGGTTTTTTTTTTTTTTATCTCGAATTTTGAGAGCTTTTTTAATTTTTTCCACAAAAACGAGCACGTGAACGCCAATTTTCGTCTATACGATTCTTATGCAGTTTTATATTCTCTACACGGTCCACTGATCGTTTTATTTTTTTGTCGAATTTTGAGAATTTTTTTTTTTTTTTCTCGAAAACGAGCTCGACGACCTGCACTTTTGACGACGCCATCGTGTTCCCCGGATTTTTTCCTGCAAGATAGCGTGTCTATTTTTTGTCCTACGACGATTTTTGACGCCGGAGCGGTGTTTCGGAGCAGAGCGGACTTAGAAACTTTCGCGCGTCGACCGCCGGACCGATCGCTCCAGGCTGTTTTTCGTCAATAACTCGAAAACGAGCACGGTAACGCTCGTTTTCGCCCGTACGATACTTGTACCGTTTACCGTTGGCTACCTGGTAGATGGTTTTTTTTTTTTTTATCTCGAATTTTGAGAGCTTTTTTAACTTTTTTCTCAAAAACGAGCACGTGAACGCCAATTTTGGTCTATACGATTCTTATGCAGTTTTATATTCTCTACACGGTCCACTGATCGTTTTATTTTTTTGTCGAATTTTGAGAATTTTTTTTTTTTTTTCTCGAAAACGAGCTCGACGACCTGCACTTTTGACGACGCCATCGTGTTCCCCGGATTTTTTCCTGCAAGATAGGGTGGCGATTTTTTGTCCTACGACGATTTTTGACGCCGGAGCGATGATTCGGAGCAGAGCGGACTTAGAAACTTTCGCGCGTCGACCGCCGGACCGATCGCTCCAGGCTGTTTTTCGTCAATAACTCGAAAACGAGCACGGTAACGCTCGTTTTCGCCCGTACGATACTTGTACCGTTTACCGTTGGCTACCTGGTAGACGGTTTTTTTTTTTTTTATCTCGAAGTTTGAGAGCTTTTTTAATTTTTTCCACAAAAACGAGCACGTGAACGCCAATTTTCGTCTATACGATTCTTATGCAGTTTTATATTCTCTACACGGTCCACTGATCGTTTTATTTTTTTGTCGAATTTTGAGAATTTTTTTTTTTTTTTCTCGAAAACGAGCTCGACGACCTGCACTTTTGACGACGCCATCGTGTTCCCCGGATTTTTTCCTGCAAGATAGCGTGTCTATTTTTTGTCCTACGACGATTTTTGACGCCGGAGCGGTGTTTCGGAGCAGAGCGGACTTAGAAACTTTCGCGCGTCGACCGCCGGACCGATCGCTCCAGGCTGTTTTTCGTCAATAACTCGAAAACGAGCACGGTAACGCTCGTTTTCGCCCGTACGATACTTGTACCGTTTACCGTTGGCTACCTGGTAGATGGTTTTTTTTTTTTTTATCTCGAATTTTGAGAGCTTTTTTAACTTTTTTCTCAAAAACGAGCACGTGAACGCCAATTTTGGTCTATACGATTCTTATGCAGTTTTAGATTCTCTACACGGTCCACTGATCGTTTTATTTTTTTGTCGAGTTTTGAGAATTTTTTTTTTTTTTTCTCGAAAACTAGCTCGACGACCTGCACTTTTGACGACGCCATCGTGTTCCCCGGATTTTTTCCTGCAAGATAGGGTGGCGATTTTTTGTCCTACGACGATTTTTGACGCCGGAGCGGTGTTTCGGAGCAGAGCGGACTTAGAAACTTTCGCGCGTCGACCGCCGGACCGATCGCTCCAGGCTGTTTTTCGTCAATAACTCGAAAACGAGCACGGTAACGCTCGTTTTCGCCCGTACGATACTTGTACCGTTTACCGTTGGCTACCTGGTAGACGGTTTTTTTTTTTTTTATCTCGAAGTTTGAGAGCTTTTTTAATTTTTTCCACAAAAACGAGCACGTGAACGCCAATTTTCGTCTATACGATTCTTATGCAGTTTTATATTCTCTACACGGTCCACTGATCGTTTTATTTTTTTGTCGAATTTTGAGAATTTTGTTTTTTTTTTCTCGAAAACGAGCTCGACGACCTGCACTTTTGACGACGCCATCGTGTTCCCCGGATTTTTTCCTGCAAGATAGCGTGTCTATTTTTTGTCCTACGACGATTTTTGACGCCGGAGCGGTGTTTCGGAGCAGAGCGGACTTAGAAACTTTCGCGCGTCGACCGCCGGACCGATCGCTCCAGGCTGTTTTTCGTCAATAACTCGAAAACGAGCACGGTAACGCTCGTTTTCGCCCGTACGATACTTGTACCGTTTACCGTTGGCTACCTGGTAGATGGTTTTTTTTTTTTTTATCTCGAATTTTGAGAGCTTTTTTAATTTTTTCCACAAAAACGAGCACGTGAACGCCAATTTTCGTCTATACGATTCTTATGCAGTTTTATATTCTCTACACGGTCCACTGATCGTTTTATTTTTTTGTCGAATTTTGAGAATTTTTTTTTTTTTTTCTCGAAAACGAGCTCGACGACCTGCACTTTTGACGACGCCATCGTGTTCCCCGGATTTTTTCCTGCAAGATAGCGTGTCTATTTTTTGTCCTACGACGATTTTTGACGCCGGAGCGGTGTTTCGGAGCAGAGCGGACTTAGAAACTTTCGCGCGTCGACCGCCGGACCGATCGCTCCAGGCTGTTTTTCGTCAATAACTCGAAAACGAGCACGGTAACGCTCGTTTTCGCCCGTACGATACTTGTACCGTTTACCGTTGGCTACCTGGTAGATGGTTTTTTTTTTTTTTATCTCGAATTTTGAGAGCTTTTTTAACTTTTTTCTCAAAAACGAGCACGTGAACGCCAATTTTGGTCTATACGATTCTTATGCAGTTTTATATTCTCTACACGGTCCACTGATCGTTTTATTTTTTTGTCGAATTTTGAGAATTTTTTTTTTTTTTTCTCGAAAACGAGCTCGACGACCTGCACTTTTGACGACGCCATCGTGTTCCCCGGATTTTTTCCTGCAAGATAGGGTGGCGATTTTTTGTCCTACGACGATTTTTGACGCCGGAGCGATGATTCGGAGCAGAGCGGACTTAGAAACTTTCGCGCGTCGACCGCCGGACCGATCGCTCCAGGCTGTTTTTCGTCAATAACTCGAAAACGAGCACGGTAACGCTCGTTTTCGCCCGTACGATACTTGTACCGTTTACCGTTGGCTACCTGGTAGACGGTTTTTTTTTTTTTTATCTCGAAGTTTGAGAGCTTTTTTAATTTTTTCCACAAAAACGAGCACGTGAACGCCAATTTTCGTCTATACGATTCTTATGCAGTTTTATATTCTCTACACGGTCCACTGATCGTTTTATTTTTTTGTCGAATTTTGAGAATTTTTTTTTTTTTTTCTCGAAAACGAGCTCGACGACCTGCACTTTTGACGACGCCATCGTGTTCCCCGGATTTTTTCCTGCAAGATAGCGTGTCTATTTTTTGTCCTACGACGATTTTTGACGCCGGAGCGGTGTTTCGGAGCAAAGCGGACTTAGAAACTTTCGCGCGTCGACCGCCGGACCGATCGCTCCAGGCTGTTTTTCGTCAATAACTCGAAAACGAGCACGGTAACGCTCGTTTTCGCCCGTACGATACTTGTACCGTTTACCGTTGGCTACCTGGTAGATGGTTTTTTTTTTTTTATCTCGAATTTTGAGAGCTTTTTTAACTTTTTTCTCAAAAACGAGCACGTGAACGCCAATTTTGGTCTATACGATTCTTATGCAGTTTTAGATTCTCTACACGGTCCACTGATCGTTTTATTTTTTTGTCGAGTTTTGAGAATTTTTTTTTTTTTTTCTCGAAAACTAGCTCGACGACCTGCACTTTTGACGACGCCATCGTGTTCCCCGGATTTTTTCCTGCAAGATAGGCTGGCGATTTTTTGTCCTACTCCCATATTCGTGTCTTTTTGCTTAACGAAATCTTCTATATACTAATAACTTTTTAATAAAAAAACGTGCGACGGCAAAATCCGTCTTAGAGTCACTGGGGTGGTGACATGACAAAATATGTTAAGATCAGCCGCCCCTATGCGTAAAGTATGTCGTTTTTCCATTTTTTCACCCCGGAGCGACACCAACATTGTGTTGCAATTTTAAACCGCGCGGTTAAACGGCGGGCCAAACAGTCGGTGGTTTATGCAACAGCAACCATCAAACTAGTAGGAGAATACACGCCCGTGATAGTATAGGAGATTCCCACTGTCCCTATCTTTTTTTTTATCTCGGACATATATATACCGGCTTATCGTCAATAACTCGAAAACCAGCACGTTAAGGCCAATTTTGGTCTATACGATTCTTATGCAGTTTTAGATTCTCTACACGGTCCAATGATCGTTTTATTTTTTTGTCGAATTTTGAGAATTTTTTTTTTTTTTTCTCGAAAACGAGCTCGACGACCTGCACTTTTGACGACGCCATCGTGTTCCCCGGATTTTTTCCTGCAAGATAGGGTGGCGATTTTTTGTCCTACGACGATTTTTGACGCCGGAGCGATGATTCGGAGCAGAGCGGACTTAGAAACTTTCGCGCGTCGACCGCCGGACCGATCGCTCCAGGCTGTTTTTCGTCAATAACTCGAAAACGAGCACGGTAACGCTCGTTTTCGCCCGTACGATACTTGTACCGTTTACCGTTGGCTACCTGGTAGACGGTTTTTTTTTTTTTTATCTCGAAGTTTGAGAGCTTTTTTAATTTTTTCCACAAAAACGAGCACGTGAACGCCAATTTTCGTCTATACGATTCTTATGCAGTTTTATATTCTCTACACGGTCCACTGATCGTTTTATTTTTTTGTCGAATTTTGAGAATTTTTTTTTTTTTTTCTCGAAAACGAGCTCGACGACCTGCACTTTTGACGACGCCATCGTGTTCCCCGGATTTTTTCCTGCAAGATAGCGTGTCTATTTTTTGTCCTACGACGATTTTTGACGCCGGAGCGGTGTTTCGGAGCAGAGCGGACTTAGAAACTTTCGCGCGTCGACCGCCGGACCGATCGCTCCAGGCTGTTTTTCGTCAATAACTCGAAAACGAGCACGGTAACGCTCGTTTTCGCCCGTACGATACTTGTACCGTTTACCGTTGGCTACCTGGTAGATGGTTTTTTTTTTTTTTATCTCGAATTTTGAGAGCTTTTTTAACTTTTTTCTCAAAAACGAGCACGTGAACGCCAATTTTGGTCTATACGATTCTTATGCAGTTTTATATTCTCTACACGGTCCACTGATCGTTTTATTTTTTTGTCGAATTTTGAGAATTTTTTTTTTTTTTTCTCGAAAACGAGCTCGACGACCTGCACTTTTGACGACGCCATCGTGTTCCCCGGATTTTTTCCTGCAAGATAGCGTGTCTATTTTTTGTCCTACGACGATTTTTGACGCCGGAGCGGTGTTTCGGAGCAGAGCGGACTTAGAAACTTTCGCGCGTCGACCGCCGGACCGATCGCTCCAGGCTGTTTTTCGTCAATAACTCGAAAACGAGCACGGTAACGCTCGTTTTCGCCCGTACGATACTTGTACCGTTTACCGTTGGCTACCTGGTAGATGGTTTTTTTTTTTTTTATCTCGAATTTTGAGAGCTTTTTTAACTTTTTTCTCAAAAACGAGCACGTGAACGCCAATTTTGGTCTATACGATTCTTATGCAGTTTTATATTCTCTACACGGTCCACTGATCGTTTTATTTTTTTGTCGAATTTTGAGAATTTTTTTTTTTTTTTCTCGAAAACGAGCTCGACGACCTGCACTTTTGACGACGCCATCGTGTTCCCCGGATTTTTTCCTGCAAGATAGGGTGGCGATTTTTTGTCCTACGACGATTTTTGACGCCGGAGCGATGATTCGGAGCAGAGCGGACTTAGAAACTTTCGCGCGTCGACCGCCGGACCGATCGCTCCAGGCTGTTTTTCGTCAATAACTCGAAAACGAGCACGGTAACGCTCGTTTTCGCCCGTACGATACTTGTACCGTTTACCGTTGGCTACCTGGTAGACGGTTTTTTTTTTTTTTATCTCGAAGTTTGAGAGCTTTTTTAATTTTTTCCACAAAAACGAGCACGTGAACGCCAATTTTCGTCTATACGATTCTTATGCAGTTTTATATTCTCTACACGGTCCACTGATCGTTTTATTTTTTTGTCGAATTTTGAGAATTTTTTTTTTTTTTTCTCGAAAACGAGCTCGACGACCTGCACTTTTGACGACGCCATCGTGTTCCCCGGATTTTTTCCTGCAAGATAGCGTGTCTATTTTTTGTCCTACGACGATTTTTGACGCCGGAGCGGTGTTTCGGAGCAGAGCGGACTTAGAAACTTTCGCGCGTCGACCGCCGGACCGATCGCTCCAGGCTGTTTTTCGTCAATAACTCGAAAACGAGCACGGTAACGCTCGTTTTCGCCCGTACGATACTTGTACCGTTTACCGTTGGCTACCTGGTAGATGGTTTTTTTTTTTTTTATCTCGAATTTTGAGAGCTTTTTTAACTTTTTTCTCAAAAACGAGCACGTGAACGCCAATTTTGGTCTATACGATTCTTATGCAGTTTTATATTCTCTACACGGTCCACTGATCGTTTTATTTTTTTGTCGAATTTTGAGAATTTTTTTTTTTTTTTCTCGAAAACGAGCTCGACGACCTGCACTTTTGACGACGCCATCGTGTTCCCCGGATTTTTTCCTGCAAGATAGGGTGGCGATTTTTTGTCCTACGACGATTTTTGACGCCGGAGCGATGATTCGGAGCAGAGCGGACTTAGAAACTTTCGCGCGTCGACCGCCGGACCGATCGCTCCAGGCTGTTTTTCGTCAATAACTCGAAAACGAGCACGGTAACGCTCGTTTTCGCCCGTACGATACTTGTACCGTTTACCGTTGGCTACCTGGTAGACGGTTTTTTTTTTTTTTATCTCGAAGTTTGAGAGCTTTTTTAATTTTTTCCACAAAAACGAGCACGTGAACGCCAATTTTCGTCTATACGATTCTTATGCAGTTTTATATTCTCTACACGGTCCACTGATCGTTTTATTTTTTTGTCGAATTTTGAGAATTTTTTTTTTTTTTTCTCGAAAACGAGCTCGACGACCTGCACTTTTGACGACGCCATCGTGTTCCCCGGATTTTTTCCTGCAAGATAGCGTGTCGATTTTTTGTCCTAGCTCAATTATTAAGGAAGTTACGGTTTCTTGATTTTTCGGTATGTTCGAACTGGTCTTTTAGGCGGGCGCTCGGTCGCGCGGTGCTTTCGCATCGACCGACGTACCG